>NW_021132659.1:0-13435 GCF_004193835.3 Ostrinia furnacalis
TATGATCGACCGAGCGTGTATAGATACGCGTGTGCAAACAGGCGCGTGGCGGCCCGGACTGATTTGCAACTTGAAGTTGTCGCGCGCTGTAGGTAATTATCTCGGCCGGCATAGCCGAGTGACGGAGGCCTGATAATACTTCGATCATAGAATTAGGTAGGTACTACAACGCACGCCAGCGTCCTGACGGGCGCATACCCGCCGCGGCGGGGCGCTTCGCTGTAGGTAATTATCGGATGTACCGCGCGGAGTGAGCCAGGCCTGCCAATGCCTTACTTTTGAATAAATGGGAAATTCAATATATTAAAATCAAATCAAAATCAAAAATATTTATTCAGTTTAGACCACAAGTGGCACTTATAATTTAATTAATCAGGTTGTCATGGATGAAATTACACTAAAAACTAATTAAAACAAAAAGGATGGGGAAAATATTCCATTATTCTGTGGTAACGCTAACAAAATTAACGCGTGAATTTTTTATAGAAAAATGTAATTCAATATAAAAAGTAGGGTAAAATATTCCGTTGACCTGTGGCAACACAACACGGTTGACTGGCAGATAATGCCACCTGGCATTAAGTCCGCCACTGTACAATTGTATGTGCAAAAGTGTAAATAAATAAATAAATAAACACTTACAAAATACAACCGTAATTTTTTTTTGAAAATTATTATTTAATTAAAATGAATTGGAAATGTGCTACTTACGGATAGAACATGATCCCATGCACTTTCTTCGTAATTCCAATAGCATTCTTACATGTTGGTACGGCACAAGACGGCATAATTTAAGTATAAAGTGTCAATCTGACAGTTATGTAAACAATGCGCGCGTCGGCCATCGACTATTTGCTTTAAAATCAAATCACTCGGATTCGGAGTAATTTATAAGGTACACACACAAGCGCGTTGACGGTTTCTGGTTTGTTCTATATTCTGAGTTCGAATTAGATTTTCAATAATAATTATGTTTCTTCGCGAAAATACCACAATTAAAAATAATTAAGATAAATCATCACAGTATTGCATTGTCATCCGAATTACATGTACCTATATCCGAAATTTTAACTCAATCAGTGTTGTTGAACAATTTCTAATAAAAAGACGAGATTAAATACATTTTCAGTTTATTCTTCATAAGTGACACAGAGAGAATGACAATAGGGGCATTTCACGCGAAGCGGACAGCGAAAATCAAGTCAGGTTTTGGATTTTGTTCATATTTGGATTAAATGTACTGCTATATGACCTGAATGGATCTGCATTATTATAATTTTTTTATGAAGCTTAGTTTATTTTTTATGAGCATTCAAAAAATTGGTAAAATTTTAGGAACCGATTTTTCAGAAGCTGTTACTGCTATTATTACATTTGATTAAAAATAAACTACCTAACTATTGGACTTCTGAGAATAAATAACTGTGTTTCTTACTATTTACTACAAATTTGAAATTTCTTTTTTGTTCACATAGAAAACCGGGAGTAATGTTTTAAAATCGAATTTTACAAAACTTCGGGATTTTTTAAATTTTTAATTTTTATTTTAAAATATACCTAGTAGTCTATAAATAACGTGTGTAAAGTTGTAGAATGGAGTCTGTATTGGTTTTTGATTTAGACGCAGTACAGTGCGAGCGCGCCGCAATGAGCGTCATACTGGCTATCGACATTTGGCTACTGTATAAAAATTATTTGTTCGAAAATAACTGAAATGTTAATATTGTTGCATGCATACTCTTAAACAAATATAATTTTGACTCGGCGAACTTCGTACCGTCTAACAGACAATGATTGTTGGCATTGAGATGGTGCGTATTACGTCGCGGACTACCCACATCTTATTGAATAATACACTAAAAACATTATTCTTCTTTTTTAGGTAGTTGGCTAGCTACCTCCATATCAAATTTCATCAAAATCTGCCCAGCCGTTCTTGACTTATAAATCGTGTAACTAACACGACTTTGTTTTATGTATAAAACAAAGAACGGCTAAACAGATTTTAATGATATTTGGCATGGAGATAGCTGGCATCCTTCTTTTTGGGTAGTCGGGATATGTTACCCGACTACCCAAAAAGAAGGGTAATGTTTTAAGAGTATTATCCAATAAGTTGTGGGTGGTCTGCGACGTAATACCATCTCAATGCTAACAATCATTGTTTTTAGGCGGTACAAAGTTCGCCGAGTCAAAATTATAATTGTTTAAGAGTATGCATGCAACAATATTAAACATTTCAGTTATTTTCGAACAAATAATTTTCATACAGTAGCCAAATGTCGATAGCCAGTATGACGCTCATTGCGGCGCGCTCGCACTGTACTGCGTCTAAATCAAAAACCAATACAGACTCCATTCTACAACTTTTCACACGTTATTTATAGACTACTAGGTATATTTTAAAATAAAAATTAAAAATTTAAAAAATCCCGAAGTTTTGTAAAATTCGATTTTAAAACTTTTCTTCCGGTTTTCTATGTGAACAAAAAAGAAATTTCAAATTTATAGTAAATAGCAAGAAACACAGTTATTTATTCTCAGAAGTCCAATAGTTAGTTTATTTTTAATCAAATGTAATAATAGCAGTAATAGCTTCTGAAAAATCTGTTCCTAAAATTTTACCAATTTTTTGAACGCTCATAAAAAATAAACTAAGCTTCATAAAAAAATTATAATGATGCATATCCATTCAGGTCATATAGCAGTACATTTAATCCAAATATGAACAAAATCCAAAGCCTGACTTGATTTTCGCTGTCCGCTTGGCGTGAAATGCCCCAATAGACAAAAGAAGAAACATTTGCTTTTTTAAACCATAGACAATACTACTAATGCGTTCCAATTCCTACAGTTGTCGTCAGGAAGTTGGTCTTACTAATTCAGCTTGCAAGATTCCACCCGATAAAACATTTATGTACCTAGTTACCTACATATAAGGTGTTATTTTTTGTACTGATCATACTTTACCAACGCATCTAATAAAATCATACAAATACAACCCAAGTGTTTTTAAAAAAAAATTCAGGCTAGTTTTCGAGTAAAACGACAAAGAATGTTTCGAAAAAAATAAAAAATTAATCATCCTTTGAGCGCGGTCAGTATTCGTTTACGCACTATCGTAGTAGCCGGCCGAGGGCAACGACCGCTGCCACGTGCCGCGCCGCGTGAGTCGGCCATATTGATATCGCTGCCAGTCGCTCCGCGCCCACAGCCCGCGCCGAGCCGCCGATCGGCATGCGGGAGCGCAACAACATAAATAATCGTACCAGTCCGTCCAATGCGCCCAAACGTGTTGCAGTGTATGTGCGAGTTATTACAATGCCGCGCTTGATTAATAACAAAACGCTGGTGAAATTATGTTTCGGGCACACTAACTGGCCGACGAGAAACATTAACGAGTCGAAAACCTTCATACCTTGCTTGTTTGGAGCCGCGTAGCGCTTCAGGGAGCGCAGCCGTATCCTGACTTGACGAGATCCCGTGCGCTTCGAGGACGAAGTTCTGGATTTCAATTTCAATCACCGGCACAGTGCTGGCGGTACCCAGATGCGAGCGCCGCAGACGGCGGCTTTTGCGTAAAAATACGGAATGCCTTATCAAGGAGTTGTTGCCAGAGGGCCACGACCGNAAATTGCGTAGGCATTACGAAACCGTAGATATTGAATTCCAATTTCTATCCTTTTTTAAATTTCTAGTTTAACGCGGATGATTCGCCTCGGTTCGTTGGAAAAGTCCCCCGCTATTACACTAATGAAAATACACTTATTTACCTACTTATGTAGCTAGATTTTGTTTCTCCCAGCGCGTAGTACCTATTAACATGACGTAACATCGTACATACTCACGAGTGATAATTTTTGGTAACGTAGGCTTAGTGTAATCTAACCTTTATGTGTGTGAACGTTGAATGAACGCGCGCGGCCATTGTTCGTACTCGTATGAATGAAATGAGTAAAGAAAGAGAGAGAGGCAGTGAGTGAAGACAGGATGGTTGTAAAAATAATATCTTTTTTTTGTTAGGAAAAGTAAAAACAAAAACTAGCCTGAATTTTTTTTTAAAAACACTTGGGTTGTATTTGTATGATTTTATTAGATGCCTTGGTAAAGTATGATCAGTACAAAAAATAACACCTTATATATCAAAAATTGCAAGCTACATCATAAATTAAAAGCTTGTAATAAAGTCAGGTTTGTTCAAATTTCGAGAACGGCTGAACCGACAAAAACATTATAAAAACGAAAAAATAAAAAAAAATATCCCGTACAAAATGTTCATGGATTTTGTTATTTTTATTAAATACCTTTACACCTGAGTTAAATGACACCGACATCAAGGTTCATCAATTCAAGTTTAAAATAATAGGCAGTAATGTATGAAAAAAGAGCTTCTATTCTACCTACGCCCGTGTATTTTTGATCGGTGTCAAATCGGAGTTATCGTGCGGGGTACGCGGGTGTTACGCATTGAGGACTCTAATCGCCTTAATTACTAATAATAATCCCGCATAATGAGATCATATAATGGTTGAATCACTAACTTTTAATGTAGAGCTATTTATTTTTAAATTGTTATAAATATCTTTAAAAAATGCAAGTGTTTTATTGCTTTGGGCAATAAAAGGTAAACATTGACATTATTTTAAGCTGAGTTTGCACATTTTAAACATTTACTTTTAGGACTAGATAAATATTTGTTTTTTGTTACGCTGCATGTAAAGAGAATACTCTCTTTATTTAAAGTAGGTATGTTAATAAATAGACGATAATATTATAAGTGTAAGTACCTTAAATTTGTCAGCTCCCGTAGGCGCTGTGGCATAGGGGATCCCGTAAAAGACGAATATGCTGTCGCCGGGGTCCTTGTAGCCCTTGACCGGGCCTTGCGGGCTGCGCACCAGCCGCGCCTCGCGCTCTACGCGTTCGCTCTGCGTCGACATGATATCACTACTGATACTGATTGAGCGTACACGAACGCAATGATATATTCTGAATATTCTTATCTATCATGTTACCGCCAGACAATAAATTCAGCTAGTTAAATGTAACGGCTGGCGAAAAAAAATATCTTATATTATTATGTAATATTGAAATAATAAACGCTGATTTGCAACAAATATGCTAAGCTACTAAACTAAGGTTTCCTTTTATCGTCGGGAAATGCTTTGCGCACACCCACTGGTCAATGGGGACGGCCAGGCCCCCGCCTTTAGTGAGCACACAAGACATGTAGGAATTGCAACAAAGTCGTTCAACTGAATTTTTTTTTGTACTTCAACTTTGACACAGGATAAAAATGAACTTATATCGTGTACTAAGCAAATTTCGAAAGCTATTGTTATACTTTTAGACTACGAGGATTTTCATTATCTAGGTAAGTACTTTGGTTTTCTGCCAAATTATATCACTCCGACTTTTACCCCTTCAATGACCCAAGCATCAACTTTTTCGTAGCTCTCTGAGTGACATGGAGTCTGTAAGCTGTGATGTTCCATTTCCGACAAGCGTAATTAATCGCAATCATACAGCAATTCAATTCAAAGTATGTACCTACCAGGGATGTTATGGATATCCGTTACCGTAACCGAAACTTTCGGATATCCGAAATAAAAAAATATCCATAACCGTAACCGAAACCGGTATAATATTATTCCTATATCCGTAACCGTATCCATAACCGAAACTACATATCCATAACATCCCTACCTACTATTAGCTACTAATAAATAATAATAAATTAATATCCTTGGACATTTTACACTACGCTTCTAGTCCCAAACTAAGCAATGCTTGTACTATGGGTACTGGACAACGGATATAAACATTTTATTTATTTAGATTATACATAGAAAACACCCAGCCAGGCACCCGTTACAGAAATTAAAATTAATCATCTCAATTTCTGCCCGGCCGGGAATCGAACCCGGGACCTCTCGGCATAGTAGTCCGTTCTTCTATGATCTGAGGTTCTGAACCACTACACCAAACGGCCGACTGTTACTATTATTATCTCCACTGACTGATTGACAGAGCCTGAACCGCTGGGCTAGAGACATAGGGCTAAAGATATTTAGCACATAGGTTCCTTAAAAGGTCTAGGGGTCTAAGAAAATATTTTTCAAAATGTAGCCCATAAAAGGAGGTGAGACGGGGTCCAAAGTTTGTATGAGGAAACAGATTAGTAGACTATTATCCGAAACTATACAGTTCAAACTGAATAAACGCGTGTTTCAAGTTTTTTTAGATTTCATCCCATAAGAAAGATAGCACACGGGCGTTGACGTTGGCAGCGTGATGCCGCAAACCAGTAATAATTCATTAATTAAATCTATGTCGTCCAGTCATTTGGTACAAATTAACGTGGTTACCTGGAATATTTTCCGGGAGTTTTGAAAATTGGTAGTTATAGATTTTGATGTGCTTTTTCCGAATTTCAACTTTGCGACCTCGTACAGTTACCGCTCGAGCTGCTATTGAAATAATAGAAGGTTTTTGACAATTACTCCTTTCCAATTTCCATTCAAAACTCCCGGAAAACTTTCCAAGTAAAAGTACCAAATGACTGGACTAATGAATTAAACTGATTATCAAGGTAATAAAGAAAAATTTATTGTATTTTATGAAGTTATCAGTAAGTACCTAGGTAGGTACTCTGTTAAGTTTCGATAAAAAAAATTAAGTTTGTTAAAGTTTTTCCATGCAAACATTGAACCCTAATGTCCCCAATTTAATTTTCTAAGGGGAAAATTAAATTACGGAAAATCCTTTGCTTTGATTCCTAACTTTTAATAATAATCTCCGTGCCTTTCAGCACAATGTCCGTTCAACAGTGGAGCTTTGTATTGATTGATCAGTGAGTCATGGTTATCAATTAAACAGATAAATTGATCCTTGCCTATTGTACATTTCATTTGGATTTAGGTAAGGTAAATAATAAAACTGTTTAAATTATTTACAATTTATTTAAAGTGTTCTCTAGGTTTTTTCTTGTCTTAAATATTACTATTAAATTACCTTATTTGTAAGTGTTAAAGTTCGGAACGCCTGGCAGGCGGCGGCGGCGGCGGCGCGGGCGCGCGGTAGTGGCGCTCGTAGATGGCGTCCCAGAAGCGCGCGCGCTCCTCCAGCAGCGCGCCGCGCAGCCGCAGCGTGCGCGCCAGCGACATGTGCGGCGCGCCGCCCGCGCCCGCCGCCGGCCACGCGGGCAGCCCGGAGCCCGCCGGCACCGGACTCCTGGGAACAGGCAAAATAATTATGTAGTTTAAGTAAATACTGAGCGTTAAAATGTTTGGAATTCAATTGAGGATAGCTTACCCCGTTGTCATAAAGTTAAGCCATAGTTCTCTAATTACTTTCTTCATGTTTTTCAGATCCTCTGAGATACTGCTCTCGTCTTTCTGACTTAGCCAATTAGGTGCGTCAAATACAGCACTAGTTTGAGCACAATGGTTGGCTCCTCGCTGGTCCTTGGTATAGGGTATGACAGGCGTAGAATCTTCAACAAAATTGTATTCATACAAAAATATCTTGTCATGTCCTGCTTTTACGTGCATGTTCACAGCTCTTAAAGTAGAATATGTGAAATATAAATCTGACATAAAATTTATGTAAGATAATACAGATTCTTCATCTCCAATGACTGGTTTTTTACCGAAATAAAATTCCTTGATTTTTTGGACCACTGTTGCTTTTTCTTCTTCACTTTCAAATTGTAAGTCTTGTGGTAGAAAAGCAGAGAAATTCGCATTCATTTTATCTTTCCACAAATCAAATAAATCAATTCGCAGTAAACCCTCCATTCCAGCAAAACCGTAAAGTAATGGCACTTTTCTATAGTTGCCATTCTTTAAAATGTTGTATGGGGACTCAGTGAGGAAAGCACCTTCCGTATTACGCTCTATACATGGTGAGAACACAAAAGTAAAATCAGTTCTGTCAAAAAAGGGGTCCGATGTCAACACGTCATAGCTCGCTGTAGTGTAGAACTCTTCCAAAGCGTACACGTCATCTACATTTTCAAAGCCTATGGATCTAGCAAAGGTTTTTGCATTTTCTAGGGGGTCAATTTGAACTGACCAAGGGGCTAAGTTAGATCCACTTTCTGGAATTACTTTATTGAATAAGTCTCTTGTAGTGGGCGAAATCATTAACAGATCGACGGCTGAAGAGCCGGCACTGTAGCCTGCTATGGTCATATCTTCTGGGTTTCCCCCGTAGCTTGCTATATTCTTTTTGACCCAATGTAAAAGTGCTACTTGATCTTTCATTCCAGCATTTCCTGGTGCCTTTTCAGTGCCTAAACAAAGAAATCCGTGAACTCCGAGGCGATAGTTGAATGTTACTACAATGACTTTCTTGCTTCTTGCTAAGTTTTTGGGTAGAAACAGATTTCCAAAGCCGAGTTGGTATGCTCCTCCGTGCACATATACCACAACTGGTAGTTTTTTTTGGTCGGTGTCAGGGACGAAAACATTTGCCACGAGACAGTTCTCTTTTTCGATCTTATTTGGGAACATACTCGTAGTATTATTAAGCGTGGCTTGATGACATATAATAGTATCATCTACGGCTTCCAAAGGGTCTAACCATGCTGAGGCAGGAAGAGGCGCCTGTAACAAATAATATAATGCACGTGTAAGGTACTGGTACTACACTGTATAGGTAATTATGTTAAATAATATTACTTCGATTATTTTACTTTAGATGTTATAATTTCTTTAATTACATTTCATATCTATCGCATGACGATAACACAAGACATTTACTATGTTGTTGTGTACGGGCTACTGATTTCTCTACTAAGGTTATTTAGAATCTTTTCCTGCTTTAAACCAATAAATCATTCAATTTACTGAATTATTTTACCTTTACAAACAACCACTTCTTTACGCAATATTGTACTTCAAAAAGGTGTATCAATTATAGATATCAAATAAATAAAATGACACTAGATGATAAACATTTATCAATTGTTAAAATAAGCAGCTGCTTATGTAAAATTATTATATTTTCAAACTGTAATAAAGAATTGTCTAGACAGATTATCACACTATCATCAGTCGGCAAAAAAGATCTAGGGTTTAGGATTTTTTAAAATGTTTTCCACTCGTAAACTTATTAACTACTAAACACTTGACTAAAATTATTTTTGTATTTTCATTACAATTAATATCTGTCAAGGATGTAGGCGTTGAGTTGAATATTGTAAGTAGATAGATACCTTAAATCTGTCAGCTCCCGTAGGCGCTGTAGCATAGGGGATCCCGTAAAAGACGAATATGCTGTCGCCGGGGTCCTTGTAGCCCTTGACCGGGCCTTGCGGGCTGCGCACCAGGCGCGCCTCGCGCTCGCCGCCCTCGCCCCGCGCGCCCAGACACAGGCACAAACACAGCACCAGACCGCTCCGCATGCTGTCACTACAGATACTGACTGATCAAGCGTACACAGAACGCGATCATTATATCATCGTTGTATTTTATTCATCATGGTCGCCGCTAGACGATAAAGTAAGATAGTTAGTGTATCGGCTGGCCACTAAATGCGGAGTGAGTTTGCGTTTTAGTTCTGTGCTTGATACTTAGATGTGCTTGTTCTTGTACTTAGATTTTTCTTAGTTTAAATTTCACTATTGCTCGGTTACGTTTATTGGTATTGTTGTCTGGTATCTCGTAGTGACATACATAACTAAGTAACGCTCTTTTTTGTTCATCAGGGGCATTGTAAGATTATAATGGTGAAATAATTTTTCAGATCGGACAAGTCTTTCGGAGCCAAACAATCGAACAATAAAATACCTACGTCCTCTTTATATGTATTAGTGTTGATCTTTGTTCATACCATGAGTCATGACTATGCTAAATTTCAATATTTTATTCATTGTCTTTTCCTTAAAATGAAGCCTTACTTTTATTTAAACAAAACTTGACAGAAGTGCTAAATATGTTAGAATACCTACTTCGCAGCATTTTGCTTACATGCATATTATTTTAGGCCCCGTTTCATATTCTGAGTATAACTTTATAATAACACTGGTTGCCTTTTATACAGGTGTTGATATTTGCTTTCTTGGACATTTCACTTAGATATGGTAAATGAATATAAACTAAACTGAGATTAGGTAATTGATATTGGTAATTAAATAGTTAAAAAAATGTTTTTGAAAAACCAAAATATTTTGGTTTTTTCTATAATATCTTAAATAAAATTTTTATTTTATTAAGTTTTAAAGCTCGGAATGTCTAGCAGGCTGCGGTGGCGGCGGCGCGGGCGCGCGGTAGTGGCGCTCGTAGATGGCGTCCCAGAAGCGCGCGCGCTCCTCCAGCAGCGCGCCGCGCAGCCGCAGCGTGCGCGCCAGCGACATGTGCGGCGCGCCGCCCGCGCCCGCCGCCGGCCACGCGGGCAGCGCGGAGCCCGCCGGCACCGGACTCCTGGGAATAGGCAAAATAATTATGTAGTTTAAGTAAATACTGAGCGTTAAAATGTTTGGAATTCAATTGAGGATAGCTTACCCCGTTGTCATAAAGTTAAGCCATAGTTCTCTAATTACTTTCTTCATGTTTTTCAGATCCTCTGAGATACTGCTCTCGTCTTTCTGACTTAGCCAATTAGGTGCGTCAAATACAGCACTAGTTTGAGCACAATGGTTGGCTCCTCGCTGGTCCTTGGTATAGGGTATGACAGGCGTAGAATCTTCAACAAAATTGTATTCATACAAAAATATCTTGTCATGTCCTGCTTTTACGTGCATGTTCACAGCTCTTAAAGTAGAATATGTGAAATATAAATCTGACATAAAATTTATGTAAGATAATACAGATTCTTCATCTCCATTGACTGGTTTTTTACCGAAATAAAATTCCTTGATTTTTTGGACCACTGTTGCTTTTTCTTCTTCACTTTCAAATTGTAAGTCTTGTGGTAGAAAAGCAGAGAAATTCGCATTCATTTTATCTTTCCACAAATCAAATAAATCAATTCGCAGTAAACCCTCCATTCCAGCAAAACCGTAAAGTAATGGCACTTTTCTATAGTTGCCATTCTTTAAAATGTTGTATGGGGACTCAGTGAGGAAAGCACCTTCCGTATTACGCTCTATACATGGTGAGAACACAAAAGTAAAATCAGTTCTGTCAAAAAAGGGGTCCGATGTCAACACGTCATAGCTCGCTGTAGTGTAGAACTCTTCCAAAGCGTACACGTCATCTACATTTTCAAAGCCTATGGATCTAGCAAAGGTTTTTGCATTTTCTAGGGGGTCAATTTGAACTGACCAAGGGGCTAAGTTAGATCCACTTTCTGGAATTACTTTATTGAATAAGTCTCTTGTAGTGGGCGAAATCATTAACAGATCGACGGCTGAAGAGCCGGCACTGTAGCCTGCTATGGTCATATCTTCTGGGTTTCCCCCGTAGCTTGCTATATTCTTTTTGACCCAATGTAAAAGTGCTACTTGATCTTTCATTCCAGCATTTCCTGGTGCCTTTTCAGTGCCTAAACAAAGAAATCCGTGAACTCCGAGGCGATAGTTGAATGTTACTACAATGACTTTCTTGCTTCTTGCTAAGTTTTTGGGTAGAAACAGATTTCCAAAGCCGAGTTGGTATGCTCCTCCGTGCACATATACCACAACTGGTAGTTTTTTTTGGTCGGTGTCAGGGACGAAAACATTTGCCACGAGACAGTTCTCTTTTTCGATCTTATTTGGGAACATACTCGTAGTATTATTAAGCGTGGCTTGATGACATATAATAGTATCATCTACGGCTTCCAAAGGGTCTAACCATGCTGAGGCAGGAAGAGGCGCCTGTAACAAATAATATTTTTGGGTAAACACAGATTTCCAAAGCCGAGTTGGAATGCTCCTCCGTGCACATAGACGACGACGGGTAGTTGTTTTTGGTCGGTGTCAGGGACGTAAACATTTGCCACGAGACAGTTTTCTTGTTTAGTCTTATTTGGGAAAATATCATTATTAAGCGTAGCTTGATGACATATAATGGTATCATCTACCGCTTCTAAAGGCTCTAACCACGCTGGGGCAGGAAGAGGTGCCTGAAACAAATAATTGCACGTAAAGTACTGTATATTTATTTATGTGTTTAATAACATCCCTAGCCACCGCCACTGTCAAATTCTATAGAAAAATTTGACGGCCCGTCACTTCTCCGCTCCGCTTTGGTGGAAACTGGGCCTAAAGTTTAATTTTACTGCGTGAGTACCGTGTGTATTTAACTTTATAACCGAACTACCTGTGCAAGAATTGACTTCAAAAACGTGTATCAATTTAGATTATAGAATGACTGATAGTAGGTACATAATAATGATAAAGATTTATCAATTAGGAAAACTAGGCGCTCCCATTTTGAGGCGCATATAATCATTCGCATTCGCACCGCACCTAATGAAATCTCCCTCAATATTATGTTAACTTCAATATTAGTTTATAAATATAAGTAGGTACCTTAAATCTGTCAGCTCCCGTAGGCGCTGTAGCATAGGGGATCCCGTAAAAGACGAATATGCTGTCGCCGGGGTCCTTGTAGCCCTTGACCGGGCCTTGCGGGCTGCGCACCAGGCGCGCCTCGCGCTCGCCGCCCTCGCCCCGCGCGCCCAGACACAGGCACAAACACAGCACCAGACCGCTCCTCATGTTGTCACTACAGATTCTGATGGAGCGTACACAGAACGCTATGTTTATACATACTCATTGTTGTATCTTATCCATCATGTCGCCGCTAGACGATAAAGTAAGCTAGTTAGTGTATCGGCTGGCGGCTAGTGTGTTTTAATGTACTTGTAGACAATGTACCTACTTAAAGTAAGCACTTACCTATCAAAAAAATAAAGAAAGAAACATTTATTACAATGAACACCACACAAAGATAGAAAGGTAGGTACAGTACAGAGGCATAACAGTGGAATATTGATAATAAGAAGAATAAAATCAAGAGTGAACTGAGCAGTGCTACCTTCTCGCAATAGCGATGCCCACTACAACGGTACCCCGGCACGAATCAAAGTTCGACGTGAAGTCCATCTATTCTAGGCTAAGCTATAAAATTGGCCTAATAGTTTAAGGATTTAAAAAAAAAATCTAATGTTATGTATCGGCTGTGGTTATTCCTAATAAGTAAATAAATAAAAATAATTATGAAATAAATAAGCATGCATTGTTATTTAATCTTACGGAGTGTAATTATTATGACTTTTTACGTTATTCTAGCCATCCAAGTAAATTTCATGTTTAGTACTTAAACTGCGACAGGTGACAAAATATACAATCTTTGACCACATGAGTAAAGAACTTTGACTTAGGTATAGTAAGATTATAGTAATCATGACAATTACTTTTTGAATCCCAATTACTAAATCCGGGGGCACGGCAGTGCCCCCACCAAGTCGAGCAAAAAAGCGGCACGGCCGTACCATCCTTTTC
>NW_021132662.1:0-1069 GCF_004193835.3 Ostrinia furnacalis
GACTGAACCGACAAAAGCATTAGAAAAGGACAGTGCCAATCCATGTATGGAAGTTGGACCAAGTGCTGCCCAGAATGAAACCATAGTGCATTTTGTTCCTCAGGCCAATACTAATTTGTAAACCGGAGCGCACTGAAATCTATCCCTGGAGTTAAGAGAAAAAAAGAGTTTTGTTTTGAATTATTTACATACAAAATATCATCGATGTATACGTACTACGCATAAGATTTCGCGATTGTGGCATTAAATAACACTCGATATGTTGAACTTAACCATACTGCATCCGTACACCTTATTTTAGTACGACTTCGACATTCTTTATAAGCGATCAGCCGTTTGGTGTAGTGGTTCGAATTGGACCACTATTCCGGGGGTTGCGGGTTCGATTCCCGCACAGTACAAACATTTGTGTGCATGAACATATTTGTTTGTATTGGACTGGGTGTTTTCTATGTATAATATGTATGTATTTACAAAAAAAAAAGTATTTAAGTATGTTTATATCCGTTGTCTAGTACCCATAGTACAAGCTTTGCTTAGTTTGGGGCTAGCGGCGCAGTGTAAAATGTCCAAGGATATTTATTATTTATTTATTATTATCAAGCGCTGTTGCAGTAGTTTGGTTAGTTGACAGAAATTAATTATTTCTAAAATGAAGCAAGAAGTTTTAGCTTAATAACTCCAATAATCGATTGTAACACACCAATAAATTGATTTTTTGCAATGATATAGAACTAAAACTTCTTGCTTCATTTTTGGAAATAATGAATTTCTGTCAACTTACCAAACAATTAAAACAGCGCTAGATCGTTTATAAAGAATGTCTAAATCGCACTAAAGTAACGTGTACGAATGCAGTATGGTTAAGTTCAACATAGCGAGTGTTATTTAATGCCAAAATCGCGAAATCTTATGCGTAGTACGTATACATCGATGATATTTTGTATGTAAATAATTCGAAACAAACTCTTTTTTTCTCTTAACTCCAGGGATAGATTTGAGTGCGCTTCGGTTTACACATTAGTATAGGCCTGAGGAACAAAATGCACTATGGGTTGATTCTGGGCAA
>NW_021132664.1:0-766 GCF_004193835.3 Ostrinia furnacalis
GGTGGTCAGCTAATAAAAAACAATACCCAAACCTCTCGAAATTTGCAAAAGTTTATCTTTCTTCTCCCGGGAGTAGCGTGTATAGTGAGAGGTTGTTTTCTGAAGCTGGTATCATTTATGATGAAAAGCGTAATCTTTTCTTGAAAATAATGAATTACTACCGTCAAATGCTGAAAAGCTTGTTTTTATCCATCACAACTTACCGCTGATTAATTTTACTTATTAAAGTATTGTAATCCCAACTAATATTATAAACTAGCTTTCCGCCCGCGGCTTCGCCCGCGTGGAATTTTGTCTGTCACAGAAAAACTTTATACAACAGACAGACAGACAGACAGACAGACAGACCAGACAGAGTTACTTTCGCATTTATAATATTAGTTGGGATGCGAAAGTAACTCTGTCTGTCTGTCTGTTACGCTTTCCCGCTTAAACCTCGCAACCGATTTTGATGAAATTTGGCATAGAGATAGTTTGAGTCCCGAGAAAGAACACAGGATAGTTTTTATCCCGGTTTTTGAAACAGGGACGCGCGCGATAAAGTTTTTCTGTGACAGACAAAATTCCACGCGGGCGAAGCCGCGGGCGGAAAGCTAGTTTGATAATAAAGACAAATCTTGATTAATATGATGTGTCTTTTTTTCAATGATTTGGTATTCGGTATTCGGCCGAATAGTACCTATTATTCGGCCGAATACCGAATACCAAACAAAATGGCCGAATAGGCCGAATACCGAATAGTAGCCGAATATTCGTGGCATGTCTA
>NW_021132666.1:0-518 GCF_004193835.3 Ostrinia furnacalis
TATACCGAACTCTCCCCTATAACGGTAGATCTTCTTCTTCTTATCGTGTCGACAACAAACCTACACAGTGTCAGCCCAGAACTCCGCTACAAGAGTGTAACTGTGTACCTATGTAAGAGTGTAAATAACGGTAGATTATTTTATTTGTCAATGGTACTGAATTGCGCACCTAAAGAATGATTGTTTCAAGTACCTACATAACGGCAGATTGCTCTATTTGTCAATGAAATATCTAATTGTCATTCAAGGAACCCCAGGGACTGGTCTGATATAGGTAAACCATAGGCATTATTAAGTCATTAAATCTGCCACTGTACGTACAGTGATTATGTGCAAGAAGTTTAAATAAATTTAAAGAAGTCCCACAAAGTACAAACTGCACTTATACAATGTTTGAATATAAAGTTAAAAAATATTGTACTTATTACTAAAAAAGTTTATTTTATTCTCTTTATGCTACTACTACTTATATTGTAAGAACCTTTTAGAACACAATACTATCCCAAAAATAGCAAATC
>NW_021132668.1:0-2538 GCF_004193835.3 Ostrinia furnacalis
GTAATAGTATACTAGCAACATAAGTTTATGGTATACTAGCTTTGGTCCGCATCTTCGTTCGCGTTGACTTATAATAACTAATTAATATGTAAATTATAGCGTGAAATAGTACCTAACAAATATCTATCCATCCTGAAAAACTTTCACATTTGATATACGTTCTTATTTTAAACCACTTATTTTAACCTTTCCCTTTACTCATTTTAAACAACTGTCCTCTCTCTAGGTTCTCTGGAAGAAATCTCTTCATAGCAATAAGACCGCTTAAACCGTGTCTTTTGTGTATTTCTTACAACACTATCCTCTCCCTAGGTTCTCTAGAGATCGGGTCATACCTATCAGACCGCTTAAATTTTACTGTTTCTTTAGTGTATTTCTATTTGTTATTTTATTATTTTAAACTTGCATCGAATAAATACTTTTTCTATTTTCTTCTTCTTTCTTTCTTACTTATTTTATTATCGTAGAATAGAATTATGTACCAAATAACGTTGTTTATCGAGTCACAATTAGCAATAGACGTAAATTGAAAAGGCAAACTGCAATGCAGTGCAATTCTCCATAGTCCATACGCTGCGACAGTAACGTTGTTAGCAGTTGCACAAACGAGCATCTGACGTGACATGCGAAAATGTTCTTTATTTTATATGTATTTCTGTTGATAATTACTCGTGGCCAGGAAAAAGTGACACACAAAACAATACATGTTCAAACTCAAGCATTATTTTTGTAATTGATTGAATTTGTATAGAAAAAATCCAATGATAGACTGGTATAACTTTAAAACTTGACTGAATTTCAAGCGTTCAATCAAGCAAGAACAATCACATTAGTAAAGATCTATAGAGATTGATATCAAGAGTCGAGGTTTTAGGTGTTTGTGAAGAGGCTGAAATGATCAGCCTATTGAAAAACAATCATTTTGTATTTTTATTATAAAAAGCCTGTATTTTACGACACTGGGAAATATAATATAGACAGTGCATCACTGTAACTGAAAACTCAATTATTAATACACATTTTTGCAAGTATTTTCTCTCTACTAACAAATAAGATCAACAATTTTGAAGTTCATCAGTGCCAAAATACTGTTTTAAATTGAATAAAATATTTTTGACTTTGATTTTGAATTAAACATGAACTAATGATAATGTTGTTTGTTCCAGTTATGCATTTGAAGAGGAATGGTGCAGCGAGTCTGACTGAACGTTAGCTGACGAGCTAAACCATGGCGGAAGCGGAGGGCGGAGCGAGCGAGCAAGATGATGTTTCATTCTTGCGCACGGTAAGTGATACGTTTATAATATATTTATTTAGATGTAGGGGAGACTGGAGGAGAGTTGTGTTGTGACATTGTCGATGTTTTTTGGAACATACAGGATGTGGTTTTGTAAAACAACGTCCATCAGGTGTGGTAGACAACATGAAAGTAGTTTCAAGAAAAATTTAATAAATATTTAACAATTACTTCATCAGTAAAAAAAACCTTGTTCAAACGTATCCTAAAACTTCGAGACGCGCTTGTTACCGTCTGCTCCATTTGGGCTTTTGAAAAGCGCTCTTGCACGTCCTAGTTAAACCCTACCAAGGAGGTGAAGCGCCACTATCCCTCGATGGGCTGACCATCTAGCGAAGGTCGCTGGAAGCACCTGGATGCGGGTAGCGCAAGACTGGGTTATTGTGGAAATCCTTGTGGGAGGCCTTATCTGGTCCAGTGCTGAGAAGAAGCAAAACAAGAAACTCGATAATAATAGCTACTTTGTTCTTAAATCTTATGGTCTGCGTCTAGGGAAAAAATAAAAATGTCGGTCACGCAGTATACGTACGTTACTTTCCTCAATGATGTCTAACTAGAGATGGAAATTGTTAATCTAGTACAGCGGTTCCCGAATGGTGGTCCGCGGAACCCTGGGGTTCCGTGGAAAAGTCGCAAGGGTTCCGTAAAAAATATTATCCTACGTTTCGTGACCGACGCCGTTGTTCGCTCGCACCGACTTGTTTACGCACAAGGGAGGGGCAGGGCGTGCAGGCGGAGTAGTACGGGGGTTCCGCTAGGAAAAGTATAATCAATTAGGGTTCCTTGGCAAAAAAAAATTAGGAAACCCTGATCAAGTAGATTAGAAGATACTCGTACATAGCGCCAAATATCGCTACAGCACTACGAACAGAGTGAAGTGGATAAATGTAATTAAGATGCTTGGGACAAAATTAATCCAGTACCTACCTATAAGACCGTTATGTCCAGTAGGATCGTTCTATTTTAATGATCGGCAAAACCTCTTTTGCCCATACGATTAATTAATGTCGTGGGTTCGATTCCCACCTTAGGCGATTCCATTTTTCAACTTATTTAAAATCGTAAAATGACGTAAAAAACATAAGTAATTGGACTTGTTGTAATAAAACAATACCCCTAACTATAAAATGAAATAGCACGAACGTAATAAAAAATATATAAGTTTTTTTTCTTTCTTTTTAAATAAATAAATAGCCCAAACTAAATTCACCGGTTTTTTTCTTTCTAAATAAATAGCCTGT
>NW_021132669.1:0-619 GCF_004193835.3 Ostrinia furnacalis
ATATATAATTAAAGTACTCGTCAATACAAAACGAACGAACCCAAACTCGATGGATTTAAGTCGTTTTATTATAGAGTTCCTATGGCCACCTTCCAGCTCCATCATCAGATCAGCTCCATGTCATCATAATATTGCATGGTCATCCAAATCACATGTGTTTGCGAAATTTCAGCTTAATCGGTTGCCTGGAAGTGGGTCTTAATTCAGCTTGAAAGATTCCACCCATACAAATATGAGCCAGTCACTGTAATATGACGTCACGCGCATAAAATGGCGGGCCGGCCGCCGCCCGCACTTTTAACCTTCAACTGGTGACGTGAATATGGGTCACAGTATTGGTGAGGTGACGTCATTTTGACGTAATACTAAAAAGCCGAAATTCAGGAGACTTACAGCATAAGCAATGTAATAAATTACATTATTTATAAGAATATGAGTTTGTTTTCGTAAATAAAACACACTGGTCGCAATAAATATTGAAAATTTTAATTAAATAACGCTTAGAAATATGGCAGTCATTTTTGGTCTGTTTTTGTAGACATGAGATCAATCATAATATAATTTTAAAAAAAACAAAGGAATTTAACAAAAATTACTTTCTTCGTAAAAAACAATAAGT
>NW_021132670.1:0-562 GCF_004193835.3 Ostrinia furnacalis
TTGGTGCGGCACTAATCTGGGTTTTACTTTTAATAACTACCATTCGGACTTTGCCGGCATGGAAAACGACAGCGCCGTGCAAATTTACAAATATGCGCAGGCACAGGAACAAGCCTGGGAAGAAAAACACCGCATCCGCACGATGGAAGAAAATCGTGCTGCCGCCGGCGGAGTGTTGTTCAGTACCAGCGGTGATGGCTTTGGCCGTGCGGGCAGCGCCAACCTGGTTAGCGAGCTGGAAAAAATTAAAAAACTACTGGATAGCGGTGCCATCAACGACGTCGAATACCAGGAAATCAAAGCAAAATTGTTATCGAAATCGTACTGATGCTGTCGCAAGGTCGCATCTGAGTACGCAGTTCTGCTTGGCCGTCACAACTTAAATTGTGGCGGCTGATAGGTATCCACGTGATCAAATACATCCAGTACAAACGGTTGCTGCCGGTTTGCCAATAACTGCTCGGCCTCACCGGCGAACTTTTTCATCCGGATAGCGTATTCTTCCAGCAGATAATCATCGGCACTCTGCGGCTCCCAATGTGGAACCGGCGTCAACCCGCCA
>NW_021132671.1:0-63553 GCF_004193835.3 Ostrinia furnacalis
TTTGTTTGACGGCGAAATTTAAATAATATATTAAAAACATCGGTGACCGCTAAAACGATAGTCCTCATTGTGATAAATTGGTGACGTCAATCCAGTTTTAAACACAAAATCTATGGGATCGATTTCAAAACCCCCTGTAATGGAATTAACCCGGCGAGGATGTGGTACAAAAGGTATAAGTCGAGGATGTGGAGGGTCTTTATGACCCTGTATTTGATTTGTAGATTTTTTCCTACTAAGCGGTAATTAAAGCAATATTTATCAAGAAACTTAACCTTAAGCTACTGAGGTGGATTTAATTTCACGTAAACACTGACGTGGGGGCCTGAGAGGCCCGTACATATGTGTGCTATATTTAAAAATATATAATCTTTTTAGGGTTTTATGCTTAATAATTATTAATAGTGGTTATATTTAAATACAATAAAACGATTTTTATGCAAATTATTTGTTAATGAGTACGTATTATTTCAATATTTAGAAAACATGTAGCATTTTTGGCAAAAATCTCATGAAATCATGATTCACAAAGTTATCATGAAAAATATTCATAAAGTTATCAAATCAACTTAGAATCTTAATTTTCAATAGTCTTTTTAGCTAATGATATATCAGTAATCCTAATATGAAATAGGGGGAAAAAAATTACACACATCAAATAGTGCGAATTAAACACAGTCTGGATAAACTTGCTTTGCTCAGTGAAGGAAGCCATACATGTTTTTAAAATGTAAATTTCATTTGAATATTCAAAATACATGTATGGCACGTGGTTTCATCGTTTAAATCTTGATAGACAGGTACAGGCTTATCATTTCCTAGCATACGTGCCAAAAACTACTGTTTTTCTATTTTTCGTTAAATGCTGGTTATTTTTACTTCCGAGATACCGCTTTCTCTCCGACGACGTACTGTGGGCTCCATATTATAGATTTTTTCAAATTATTTCAAGAAAAGACGACAACTAAATGAAAACTATAGACAAAAAAAGTTACGCCAATACTGAGGTGGGGGCCTGAGAGGCCCACAAGAAACTTTAAAATTAATTTACCTACTGAAATTGCGCGTGCAATCACGTGCACCGTTGTTGATAGCCTCGGCGCAATGAAACTCGAAGGTACTAAAAGATTCGGGGGTGTCGTGCACGTGGGAGAAGAGAAATTCAACAATTTGACTTTTGCAAGGCCTGAGAGGCCCCCACGTCAGTAGTTAAAGGTTAAGTAACAGTTAGTAAATAATGGATTTAAATTGAAAAATTCACCAATAGCCATATACATGTTTCAATAATAGAGATATTCTAAAAGTCTAAAAAATAGTGAAATTTGCGTTATCTTGTAACAAAAAAGCAATTTCATCATATTTCATAATATTAATTAGTATTTTCTGGTAATCAATATCTTATATCATTAGTTATTCATTATTAGTCTTCTAAGGTACAAATTAGCTCATTCTTAACAAAATAGAGCAATGTGATTTTGGCAAAATTTCGTCATTTTTACGTTTTCGCACGTCTATTTTCTTTCACCAGCGATGGTTGACTCACTAGTGGCGTGCAAAGTGTAGCAGAGTTCAATTACTCCAGCTACTGAGACGTTCAACAGCACACGGCTACGGGATAAATAACTGTGCACAAAAATATGAAGCACGGGGTCAAATTGACCCCTCCACATCCTCGCCGGGTTAAATAGATATTATACAAATCAATCAATACACCGAAACTACAAGAAGAAGCTTACAGTGACCTAGCTTTTGCCCGCGCCATCTAAGTGAAATTCAGTTTGGAACAGGACGGTATAAATTTTATACCATACCATAATCAAAAAGTTAATATACCTAGCAACAAAGAACTGTGGGTCTAGACAAAGTGCAAATTATAATCGCAAACCAGTCGAAAAGTGGTCGCAAAGCCCCTTTTTTGTATGGAGTTTTGACGGATTCGATTTTCGATTCGATCAAAAAGTGCGTTTTGTCTAGGGGGGCTGAGCGAGCGATGTCACTAGCAGGAACACTGTGTGATAAAAATGCACAGTGTGGAGGTCTGTCTTTAAGTTATTGTCTTGTTTAATTCTGGCAATAAATATTTTCATTTTCAAAAAGGAGGTCGTGTTATTATGTAAGCCTTCAAGCCGCCTTCTAGAATAAATAAATAAATACATGAAAAAGGTTGAAAAACACTTCTCTAGTCTATACTCACATTAATACTAGCAAAAATAAAAAGAACAAATAAAAAACATACCAGTTACAGACGAGCAGTGCAAGTGACACTAGCTACAATACTTACAAATGATTTATGCCATCAACCAGTCGCTTTCATCTAAAGCCTGGTCCGTGAGCACGTAGAATTTTGTCCAATGACCCCAAGCTACCCATCCTTGTCGCTCGCGCGTAATTATATTGCCGACAGGCGCCCGCAGTGAGTGTGCGAGCGCGATAGCGACATAGTTACGCGCGAGCGATAAGGATGGGTAGCTTGGGGTCATTGGACAAAATTCTACGTGCTCAGAGACCAGACAATAGTTCGCAGCGACCGGTATCACGGCACTTTCTATACGCGCGTAACTTGATCGTACCTATGTATTCTTCCTCTATAGACATCTCGAGCCGCCGCAACGAGCCTTGGTAGTCGGTGTGGAAGTTTTCCTTCACGTAGTATGGGACCTGGAAGAGAGAAGAGAATACAGTCAGATATTTTTTATCATCATCATCTCAGCCATAGGACGTCCACTGCTGAACATAGGCCTCCCCCAATGCTTTCCATGTTGCCCGGTTGGTAGCGGCCTGCGTCCAGCGCTTTCCTGCTACCTTTATGATATCGTCGGTCCACCTTGTGGGTGGACGTCCCACGCTGCGATTTCTGGTACGGTATTTTTTATGCAGAGCAAGAATTTTATTCAGTACATAGGCCCTTTCCAGGGCCCTTTTTTTTTTTTTTTTTTTTTCCTGTGGCAACTAGAGATGGGTTTCCCCCCGGGTAAAAACCCACATGAGGGTAAAAACCCAATAAAAACCCGTTTCATTCCACCCGTGGGTGTTTACCCCGGGTGAAAACAAATAATTTTATAATTATTTCAATTGGTATCTTTTCTTTATTTTTATTGAATTTTTCTCATTTAAGTTTATTGATTAATAAGTAATAAGTCAAATTTAACACTAATATGCATTTATATAGTGTCCAAATCGTAAAATTGATCACGTTATGATGATGTGACCAATTATTTTATAAAATGGTGTTATTTCAAGAATCGTTGAACCGATTTAGAAGAAATTTAGTAGCCGGATATTAAAAAACTTCGACGATTTCCTATTAATAAAATGAGATACATTAATCTTTGAGGTAAACATCAATAAAATGGCTTATAATTATGACGGCTTTTATTTAAAGTCCAAAAAGTTACAAAAAGCCATTTTAAGGCCTTTAAAAAAACTAATTTCTTTTTCTGAGCTATTCACTCTAATAACGAATACATAAATAGTAAATATCTGTTAAGTCGAAATATTGCCAAATAAAATAGGCGATCTTTTTTTCACTGATGGTCTGATGTCATGATGCAGTTCAGTCAGATTACACAGCAAGTAAACTAATTTAATTTTCGCTATTCAATCACACACTCACGATGGCAACCGAAATCGCCCGAATCGATCTGCCCCCTAGACAAGTGGCAAAGTCTGACATTCTATCCGGACTGATTCGATTTTCGAAAAGTGTGACTAGTCTAGTCTACTAATAGACCCACTAATCGCGTTCAAAGCACCTGTGCGGCGCTAAACACGTCACGACATGCAAAGAGACAATGGGCCAACTATCCGGCATCCGGCTATCCGGCCAAACAACTATCCGTTTCATCTCTAGTTTCAACAGTATAACTTTTATAGTTTCGGAAAAAAATGACCGTGACTGTGACATACGGACGGACAGACATGACGAATCTATAAGGGTTCCGTTTTTTGCCATTTGGCTACGGAACCCTAACAAGCTTTTATTCTGAAATGCAGTTGTACTAAAACGAAAAAAATAATTGTACTTATGCAAGGTTCAAATAATTTCGAAAGCTTGTAGCGCAAACATAAAAGAGGAATAAATTCCATGCGCGATACAAGCTTTCGAAATTATTTGAACATATTATTTTTTTCGTTTTATTATTATGTGTTAACGGATTAACGATTAACGTTAACTTGCGTTAACTCTTGCGAAATGTAACGTTTTAACGTTTAACGAAGTTAATTTTTTTATTAACGGTTTAACGATTAACGAAGTTAACTATTTGATTAACGGTGCCCAGCTATGCCTACGATTTACCTCCTAAATATTACCATTTATGAAAATCATCTTATTTGGTCAGATTCAGTAATTTGGTATTTGACATAGTTCATCTGAGGGACCACATTCGGCGGGTTGTAGCGTCCAACTTACAACACCTACAAATTTATCATTCTGGCTACATTTGTTTTAGAGGTTCTGCTAAATATTTATGTATACGAAACCTTCGTTTTCCACAGTGGCCTCTCGAAGGGAACGCACATAAAGAACTGGCTATCTTACCTCATACTGCTGAAATCGTTGTTTTATTTTGCACCTCATGAACTTTCACGAAAACTTATGAACCCTATTTTACAATAATCGATCGACGGTTTGTAAATGCATTGTAACTAAAAATAAAAAATTAACGCTTCATCACCAGCTTCACTTTCCCAAGAAAACATTGGTACCCCGCGTATTTTTTTTCTTTACAAAATAATGTTTTTTTTTATTGCGCTTAGGAATAAAGCACTAGAATAAAAGTTATTTTAGCCGACAGCACACTTTTTTATTATTTTGCCCACTGGTATACAAACTGGTATACAAACAAATACTTTCGGGAAATAATATTTATTATCTAGCGTGATCAAACAAGCTATAATAGCTAGTGTGTTTAATTTATTGTTCACTGAATAATACCTACCCACGTTAACTTATTTAAAAATGTTTTAGTAGTAGAATTGGCTTATGTTCAAGTTGTATCTTCCTGCACATGTATAGCCTGACCAGGAACATAAAAACCCTCGCCATGTTGCGGAAAACTAATGGTACTAATTTCTTTTAATGGCAACAGTAACTGAAAACTTCATTGACATGTCACCTTGCATGTCAGTCTATTGCTGTCAAAGTGTAAACAAACTTTATTTTAAATGTGCGCAGTTGGTTTTATGAATTAAATTGCTAAAATATTTTTATAGTCGTGAAAGAAAAGTGGTTCACAATGTGTTAAAGTATTTGTCGAAGAGAAATACTAAGGGTTCGGACAATATTTTCATTGAATAATGTTTCCGACAAAGGTTGTCAAATTGACTGACATGTTTATCGTATAGTACAGTCCACTATGAAAATTAGCTGTGGTTTGTTTCAACTACCTATTTTAAAAATTTTGTCACTTTCTAAGTGTTGAATTTTATGGGATTGGAAAGAAGTACCGAGTTTGAAGCGTAGGTACATGAGCAGACATTGCAGTTGAATATTCAAGTTCTGAATTTGATTATTGATGAATAATAAAATAAATCTACTAGCTCGATTGATGTTTCATTTAATTTATTTAAATCAGGTTACCTATAATAATAATTTTTCTTTAATTTATGAAAGTATCAAATTAGCCCGTAATCCTGAATCCTGATACATAAAGTTAGCCTATTAATTTAACACAGGTACGACTGTACTCAGTGTTGCACTATCAAATGCAATTGACGCGCCTCTATGCCAGGGTTTTTATGTTCCTGAGCCCCGATTACGGTAACTTTTAACGTCTACAATCCAGACGCGTTTCTGATGCGTTTCTGATTCTGCAATACGATTGGTCAAAACAGCTGACGTGCGCTGTTGAACGACCAATCGTATCGCAGAATCGAGAAGCGTGTCTGGATTGTTGACGTTAAAAATTACCGTAATCGGGGCTCTGGTCAGGCTATATGTACAATTCAATGCTGTTGAAACATTGTTAGAGAAATAAAATTACTTTGAGCACGGTAATTTAACGTTTGCTTTATATTATAGTATTCCGTTGCCATTTATCAATGTTGACATTTATTTGACATTGACATTATTTGACGTAAAAAAGTGAGGTTATGTTGTTTGTTTTGTTGTTGTTTTCGGAAAACTAAAATACTGTATCGTGTATTTTTTGAAGATAATTAACATCAAACGGAGTCTTTCATCAATAATGTGTGCTAATTGCAAGTATTGCGAACAGCCAGAGTGCAAGCAAGACAGCCCTGGGCTGACATGCGAGGTTTGCTCTTGCTTCGTGCACCTATCGTGTCTTCGCCGCCCCGGTACGCCTGGTGATTTTGCCTGCGACGTGTTTTTCGATTTTACATGCTACGAATGCTCGCCTACACATCAAGAAATTTTCAAACGTAATAAATTCCCCTGGTTAGTACTCGTTTGTCTACATTTTCAAAATTCAGTCCCAATTATACTAGAAAACTACTTATATATTTTTCTTGCCCAGGGTAAATGTTATTCTACTAACTCTTCATCACCTGAACACCCAGGCGCATGGTATCAGCAACAATGGTTTCTTCCACTACAAAACACACATCTGCTCCTTCATTGATCGGTCATGGAGTCTGTTGTTTGGAGCGCATACGTAAGTAGTATTAGTATTGTAAAGCTAATCTAAAGGCTTTTATCCATAAAATTAATATCTAAATAGTCTTGTGTACATGTCTTCTAATGTACTCAATACTATATTTCCAGGAAACAAAAGAAGAACTGGGTTGGCACCATTGCTGGAGTCCTGTCGGTGTACAACAACTTTATGTTTCGCTCCGGATCTTACGTGCTCGGAGAAACAGGCTGGTGGAAGCTTCTGCACGGATTCTCACCAGCCGTTGCTGCTGATATAAGTATGTAGAAGTAGTATCCTAAATCAGTAGAAACTAATAATTAACATAATATGTTATGATTACATTTAATTAAAATGTTTTTTATTTGCATTTCAGTTCAAGAAATAGCCAAAGAGAAGCCGAAGGGCCGGTCTCGGAATAATTTTTCTGTGGCCAAAGTTATCTTTATGTCAAAAGTAATAGAATTGGGTAAATATCAAACACAAAATATTGATAAACTTTATAAGAAACATCAAAACTGTAAGCTAATGTTTTCTCCACTACAGAAAACTGATTTATTAACTTAATGTTTTGATTAAGTTTAAAATGTAATTCCTTATTAACAACAGGTTACCAGCATTTAATAAACAAAGAGGAGGAAGAGCCAATTACGCCGATCACCCCGAGTGTTGAGCCTGTGCCAGCCAAAAAGAAACGGTTCGACTTTGACAGTTCAAGCAGCCTATTGTTCGGTGAACCAGATTCAGATGGAAGGTAATATTAGAATAGTGAAGAATTTATCCAAAAGTTTTCTAGTAGGTAGTTCCTTATTATCCTTCTTGTAAAAGGGACAAAATGGGGATGTAGATTAATGTGCAATTTTTTTATTTAACGCAGAAAATTTCTTACTTTTTTTGTACATCCACAAATTTTATATTATCAATCTTGTGTATCCAGACATGAAGCCGAAGAATATAAAGAATTACTGTCGTCGACGCGCGAACCGAGCTATTCGGAGGTGGAGAGCAATTGGATGTGCAAGTTTGAGTTCACGCCCACCACTGTGCAAACGCTATTCCACGTAAGTATACTCCTTTCCCTTTTCTGTGTAGGAACTGTGTAATCATCAGCTCACATGAGTCCAATTTTGGATGTCTCCAATGGAAACACCTAGCATTCATCTTCTATCTTTTTTACAGAGTGACTCATCAAGCATCCACTCTCAACCCCTCCTGTATTACGATTCCGACTCTCGTCTAAGCAGCTCCAGTCACCCCCAAGAAACGCAATCCGATGATTACGATACCAAGAAATCGATCACAGACGTGAAACCCAAAAAGCAACAAGAGGAAAATCCTTATGAAAAAAGAGAATCACTTTTCTCCACTGAACTGAATTCTGTCGATTTGCCTTGGATGGAAAAGTTTCCAGAACCAGATAAGAATTTGGTGCCGATGACGCAGTATCAAGAGGTGCAGCTGTTGAAACAGGTCGAGGGAATGATACCGAAAATGAAGGATCCAAATAAGAAGGCGTATTTGTGCAGGTTGAAAGCAAAACTGGCTTTGAGGAGACTGAAGAGGCATAAACACTTGCCTTTATTTGATTTGGACAAGTGAGTTTTCAATTTTATTCTGCACTCTATTGATATATTTTAATTTAGAAAATACTAGATCGGTAAACTTGACGTACCTACTTGATTGTTTTAGAGCTGTGAAGCTGTTAGGTGGCTACTTGACAGAAGACCCCAGAGACGTCATGAACACTGAAAGAGTGTTGGATAGATTCCAAAGATCGGTAAGTTACAATCCCATCCCACACAACACATTCACTAGTGATCCATCAGAAATCTTTGATTGCGCTCTGCAGTTTTAATAAAAGCAGTCTAAACAGAGCTGGATCTACCATATTATTATGGCTTTTTGGGCTTCAGCCAAGGGCCCCGTGGACTCAAGAGGCCCCCAGCTAAGTCAAGTCAAAGTCGACAATAATGCGAAAGAGTGGGCCCCTAAGAAGTGTTAGCCAAGGGCCCCTTAAACCCACAGTCCGGCCTTGAGTCTAAAGTAGTTTTCTGTATGAAATTCCCTAGTTTTAAAGCAAATGAAAATATAGTCTGATTTAAACTAATTCAACGTTATTTCAGTACCTAATGGACAACCTGTGCGGCACCATAGCCAGTACGAACTACGGGACAACTGTGGTGGCCAAGACGGAGCCGGCACCGTTCCGCTCGCCGTACTCGGGCGCGCTACTGAAGCCCTACATCCGACGGGACGCGGACTCCACGCCGCTGTGGCTGAAGCTCACCGATGAGCTGCTGAGGAAGACCAACAAGTGAGGGATACTGATTAATCTGAAAATTTTTCGGCCTAGTATCCGCTGTTACTTGGTGGATACTTGGGTGAACTGGTAGACACTAGACAGACATACTATTTACTACTAAAGCCAAGGCTAACAGGGGTTTTAGGACTTGCTACATACATAGTGTCCTTGCATCATTCTCCCACAGAGTTGAAGTTTGTTCGTTTCAGCCATATTTATTTATTTATTTATTGCAATAAAATACATAGTACACTAATGTGACGTTATATAAATATGACGTTCCACTACTGGACTAAGGCCTCCCCCAAGGATTTCTTGCGCTCCCCGCATCTAAGTGCTTCTCGTGACCTTCACCTGACCTTCGTAGGTCCACCTAGTTGACGGTCTGCCCACACTAAGTCATCCGTATCGTAGTCGCCAACTCGAGATTTTTTCTGTACCAGCGACCATCAGCTGTGCGCTATTTGTAAGAATTAGATTTACTAGTAGGTATAATAATATATGAAAGTATTTTTTTTTTCCAAATCTGGAAAGCTAAGAGACGTATTCTTGCAGGCACATCAAAGGCTACGTACCACCACCGCGCGGCACTTTGGACTTCTCATACGTGCGCCCGCAACACATCGCGGCGGTCAACAACCTCTGCGCGCAGTTCTTCTGGCCAGGGATCGATTGTAAGTCTTCCTAATTAAATCAAGTATGAATTTCATAATTCCAACTTAATCACTGCTGAGAAAAGATTTGCAAGTTCACAAGCTCCTTTCAAGATTGACATTGGACTATTGAAATGACGAAGTTTGGAGAAAAAATCTTGGAGATATTAATCCGTTTTTGCTCAACTATCGGATGAATTTGACGCACTTCGCATAATGAGGACTCTACTTGTATGCATCGCTAGCGCTCCGCCGTCACACGACCCGCCATCGCTCGGCCGTCGCCAGTTTCGTGCCCTCAGACTAAACGCCCGTATTCACAAACTATGCTTGCTTAATTGAAGCAGCAAATAGAACGCATAGCGTTGAATAGAGCTCTGCGCACAGTGTTTTATTTTGGCTTAGAAGCGGACATCCCTGTTTTATTAATTCAATCGTTAGATATTACTATTATGTATACAATTGATGAAGGAACTAGTAGTTGTATTTGTTTAGTTTCGAAGAAATATTCGATTTTGTGATTTTATAAAAAAAACTGTTTTAGAAGCATATTTTCTAAAAAAATTACATTAAGTCAGAATTTTGTAAATAAATTTACCTATCANAAAATAAAAGACTGTGCTGCGATTGGTTCGTGTGTGACCCTATGCGTCCACGAGCATTGTGAGACCTCATAGTAATGTTTGTGAATACGGGCGTAAGGCTAGTTTTAGGCTTGATTTCCTCCTACGCTGACGTCGGCGCGTACATCGGTCGAGCGTACATACGAATAAACACAATGTTCTTAATCGTGCGCGCCGCTGACGTCGGTCACCGATGTCAGCCTAAAAGGAAATCAAGCCTTAGGCTTGATTGCCGCTGACGACGGCGTTGCAGTGCGGTGCTTCATAGAACATTGTGTTTATTCGTACGCTCGACCGATGTACGCGACCGACGTCAGCGTAGGAGGAAATCAAGCCTTAGTATCGCGCTGACCGCTCGCTGATCTTCGGCGCTGACAGATCAATATTATTATGTATGTAATTGAAGGGAACGTTCTTGAGTGACGCTGATCGCTCGGCGCCGACGCTTTATACATTTCGGCTGTCAGCGCTGACGGTCAGCGTGACTCTAAAACCAGCCTTAGAGTTCTTTGAAATCAAAATGTGTACTTAATCAAATTCTTTTTGTTGCAAAAAGTGCTGCCGACTGTATCTAGGTACTTGTCTATACCCTTTGGCCCTCTATGAAGAACCCATGAACATACTTTCATTACTGCCCAGTGACTGAAGCGCTGCAGTACCCGGAATTCAGCTGCGTGGTGACGTATCGGCGGCTGGTGGTGGGCTGCGCGTTCCTGGTGCCGGACGCGCGTGCGAATGAGGCCTATATCTCCTTCGTGCTCACGCGGCCCGAGTGGCGCGGCGCTGGCATCGCGTCCTTCATGCTGTACCATCTGCTACAGGTACAAAAGGACTAAGCATAGAACCGGTTCTTGATGTTTTGGAACCTGTTCTTGCTATGACGCGCAGATTCCATGCCCTACCGAGGACTAAGGAAATAGTAAAAGATGTCATTAATGGAACTATTCTCATCGCTAAAACTTGGGTCATAACAAGTACCGGGTTTTGGAACCGGTTCTTGCTATGACGCGCAGATTCCATGCCCTAATGAGGACTAAGGCGATTATCACACTGCATCGAGCTCCGCCGCGGTACGCGGGACGATAGATTTAATCATTGTATGCAAGTACCTCAGTTTGTATAGAAAACACGCGCGGCACAACACACTGACAACGCGTCTGCGCGCGGGATTTTTTATATGTAATCACGCGGAGCGCGGTGCAGTGTGATAATCGTCTTAGAAAATGGTAAAAGATGTCGTTATTGGGTCTATTCTCGCCTCTAAAACTTGCTGGCCGAGGCAAAAACGCGGCTTCATAATATCATCGCGAGTTAACAAAGCTCCAAATCAGCTCTAAATATTGAACAAGAAATAAAAGTTTAGATATTATGTATTCAAGAATAAAAATGTCTGAAATGCGATTTTTTTCATTATTATATTTATTTGAAATGCATTTTAGGCATTCTAAATGTTTTTTCTTATTACAGACTTGTTCCGGAAAAGATGTGACACTCCATGTATCCCCAACTAACCCTGCCATATTTTTGTACCAAAAGTTTGGTTTCAAGGTAATCCAAAAAGAAAACAACATAATATCACAATATTAAGAGTTTATTTATAAAGGTTTAGTAAGAAATCCTTCGCTTACTAAGTAATCATAGATTTTCCTAGTTTTATTAACATCTATCTTAACTATCCTCCGAGCATCCAAAAGCCTGAGGAAACCCAACTTATTATTTTCTGTAACGAGTTGTTCCTTGAATTCCAAGTAGTTTTTCGGGACCAAACGCAGATTTGAGCACAAAACTTTCTCAGACTCTGACAAAAGATGAAAACCTGGTAAATCGACAATTTCAAGAGGCATAATACACTTCTTGATTTTCTTTACTTTTCCATCGTCTCTCCCAAAGATTTTGCTCTTGACAGGTGATATGCCCTCAAACTTCCTCATCATCACAAATGTGGAGTGCTGCTGTTCCTTTATCATCATGTCATTGTCCTTCTTCAAGTGCTTGTACAACTTTGCAGCGTACAGTGTCCGAATGCCACACTTCCTGTACTCGCAAAGCCGCAGTATTCTCTGCATGATCTCGCACTCCAAACTCAGACCCTCCATGAATGCATCAAACTGTATTCCAGTCATAAACTGCATGTACGCAAGTAACCTCTCACATTTCTGCCTTCCCAGGGTGTTATCAAACTTTTGTAACCAGGAGACCAGCTTGCTGGGCATTATGAGCCCATGGTTTTGTATAATTTTATACCGCCTCTGCCTCTCTCTCAGCCTGGTGTTCAGTGAGTTGACTAAAGCTATTTTCAAAGAGTCCATACAGTCATCTTCATCATCCTCTTCATCGGAGTAATTGTTTTCAATATTAAAAATGCTTTCTGCATTATGATCATAGCTTAACTCAAATTCAGATCTGTGTGCGTTATAACCGGCCAAATGCTGATCACCCTGGTTGTTGCGAGGTGGATTTATTGTCACCTCTGTGCTGTACAAATAAGGTATCACAGGTCTAGGGAACAGGGACTGTTGTGTTTCTGGCAAAAGTTTCAGCCCTTTATACTGCACATTTTCGATGTAATATTTCTTGTAGTGTTCCTGACATTCAAGCTTTGATCTAGTGTGTACACTTTTAGAGATCTCTTCCCAATTACCATAACCATAAGAGGACAGTGCAGAGAGTAACTTGCACTCTTCTTTGGCGGACCAGTTGCAGTTTTCGAATAGAGGGAAGTCGTTGCGGCGGACAGCGTACTTGTGGTCGTTTTTGTGGGAATTCACTTCGCGTCCAGAGGCAAAACATGACATACACAAGTTACTCTCGCACTCGCAACACTCAATGAAGGGTTCGTGAGCCACTTCCGAGCAAGCATCGCATTTCGTTTGTAATATATCGTTCGACATGTTCGCAGGTCGAGGAGCTAATTCAAGACTTCTACGAAAAGTACTTCGACATCGAGTACAAGGGCTGCCGGCACGCGTTGTTCTTAAGGCTTATCAGATAAATAAAGATTACAAAAACAGCACTGTTGTTTAAGTACTTACACTCCTCGATACAAACAATAAACACAAATATTTGTAGTATTTGCAAGCAAATATGATAAAAATAAATAGCACGATCACGCGAACGAATGGTTGTTTTCGTTTTTCGTGCTTGTCAAAGTTGTCACTTGTCTTTTTTTTTGTAAATCTTTCCTTTTCAGGAAAAGGCAAGGCAATTGCGCTATACAGCCAAGTCTTCAGTTTATTTTTTCTTCTAAATGAATTTTGGTTGACGTCCGACGATTCAGAAAAACGTCAAAAATCTCTCAGAATAGAGAACAAACTATATTTTTTTTATATTATCCCAGCAGTATTGATATAGATCATGAAGCTAAAGATAAAAATGGAGGCCAGACTTAGAATACCTACTTGAAGCACAACCTATGTATCACTATCTCGCTCTCTGTGGGCAGGCTCTCTCTTTCTAAGTAGGGTAACCTTTTATTTATTTTTCTCAGGACGACAAAGACTGATTTACGTTTAAACAGTGTGTCTTGATAAAGTGCACTTAATATGATTATGAAAAAAGGTTTTCGATGTTTTTGTTTTAAGATGAATTACAACATTAAGAAAGTGTAAAGGCATCGAAAACTGTGGATATTTGATAGAAAACAGATTTTAATTTGGCAGTTGACAGACGGATTTGGATATGGATTGATTACAGTAAACGGCCGTAGAAAACATTATGCAAAATTAGATAAGTAAGGTCCCACAGAAAGTCCCAGATATATCCTCAATATGGTCATACTACTTCAAAATGTCTTATAGAAACAAAAATTTTAAATTTGCTCAAAGTCAATGAAACTCAATGTAAAATCTTCTTTTTCTTGACATATGTAACATTTAATAATAAGTTTAAATACTGGTAAAACGTTTTAGGAAGTAATTACTGTGAAAATACAAAGAAATATGTTAACAATGATCCACTGTCAGAAATCACGAAATAAACACTTACGCGTGGAATTTTATATCACTTCCAGGACAACACGAACTACCGCAACCACGCACTATACAATTTTGCACCATTTCTTCAGACAAAACAATGATAAGGTCCCTTGAAAAATCTCAAACGAAATCAACTGCATAGTAAACAACCGCCATGATGGGCCGGATTCGGCCGATGTTGCCACATTACCGATACCTCAGAAATTGGGATTGTAATTCCCTGATTCGCCAACACATTAAGCCTAAATGGCCGACAATTTTGTGATTTTTTATTTAACTAGGTAATCTAAGTTTCAAATATTAATTATTTATTTATTTAACTTCTTATTTGGTTAGTGAATTGGCTATTTCGAAGAATTTACAAGGAGATTTAAATAAGAAGATAGCAATACTACAGTTCACACTAAAAAGAGAGGTAGGGCCACAGAGAGCGAGATAGATATAAGTAGGTATTTGACTCAAGTTTTGTTCCCAACTTTGCCCTCCATTTTTATCTGTAGCTTCATGATATAGATGACCCACGCTGAACTGTCCCACCAAACTCAATGACAGGGGGGCGCTACCATCGTTCAACTATATGGTTTCCAACATGGCAAAAATCTGAACCAGCGATCCGGTATTGACGGTGGCGCCCCACTGTCAATGTCATCGACAGGACAGTCCAGTATTTTGGAACTATAGTAGCGCCCTCATGCAAATGTCATATTTCTTTAGTTGTCCAACGTGGCAAAAATCGAAACTAATAATCCAGTATAAATAGTAGCGCCCTCCTGACAATGTCATAATAGTTGGAATGGGACGGTTTCACTTAGGGTTTTATAGTCTGACCAGGAACATAAAAACCCTCGCCATGTTGCGGAAAACTAATAGTACTAATTTCTTTTAATGGCAACCATAGAGAAAAGTAATACATAGATGGCAACAGTATAACTGAAAACTTCATTGGCATGTCACCTTGCATGTCAGTCTATTGCTGTCAAAGTGTAAACAAACTTTATTTTAAATGTGCGCAATTGGTTTTATGAATTACATTGCTAAAATATTTGTATAGTCGTGAAAGAAAAGTGGTTCACAATGTGTTAAAGTATTTGTCGAAGAGAAATACTAAGGGTTCGGACAATATTTTCATTGAATAATGTTTCCGACAAAGGTTGTCAAATTGACTGACATGTTTATCGTATAGTTCTGCTCTCTGTATAAAGTCCGATTTTTAATTCGACGGAATTCTGACAGCTGTCATTTTTTGACAATTCAGATGTAATAAGCCTTTTTTGCTTTAAATTAATAATAAATATTATGAAATGAAATTTCATCAAGTACAACTTACAAGCATGAACTATTGTTAGTTTTGTGAATTCAATGTACACTAATTATTATGTACATTTTAGAGATTAAATAGAAAAAAACGTGTTTTTAACACAATAAAACAACATTTATCATAAACGAAAATATGTATTGATCATCAATCATCAGTATCGTCATCATAATCAACTTGGATTATAAAATTGGCATCTTGTTAAATTGATTATTTTATGAAGCTAAGATTTTATTAACAAAAAGATTTTCATAAAAAAGGTTTGTAACCCATGGATTATTGGCCAGGGAGTCCAGTAAGAGAAAAATAATTTCCCAATTTTTTTTGTAACTTCAAAAATATGATAATAAAAATTCAAATAACCATTTTGAAATGATCAGTACATTTTTAAGCCTTAGTTTTTCAAGGGAAACCTTAAATTCAAGAAAGGATTATTTTTTAATTTGTGAAAATGCTCTCCATTCTTAGTGGGAATGTTTCAATGTTGACAACACTTCTGAAATGTCAAAATTCCGTCGAATTAAAAATCAGAGTATAGTACAGTCCACTATGAAAACTAGCTGTGGTTTGTTTCAACTACCTATTTTAAATTTTTTTGTCACTTTCTAAGTGTTGAATTTTATGGGATTGGGAAAGAAGTACCGAGTTTGAAGCGTTCATGAGCAGATATTGCAGTTGAATATTCAAGTTCTGAATTTGATTATTGATGAATAATAAAATAAATCCTACTAGCTCGATTGATGGTTTCATTTAATTTATTTAAACCAGGTTACCTTTAATAATATTTTTTCGTTAATTTATGAAAATATCAAATTAGCCCGTAATCCTGAATCCTGATACATAAAGTTAGCCTATTAATTTAACACAGGTACGACTGTACTCAGTGTTGCACTATCAAATGCAATTGACGCGCCTCTATGCCAGGGTTTTTATGTTCCTGGTCAGGCTATACCTCTAATCCATATCTGTGGGTTTTACAGATATTATGGACGGTTTATTCCACTTTGTTCACCCAGGTGAACCCATGGTTTTTAACCCTTAACTGGTATCGTGGGGGCCGCGCGGCCCCATGACGTTTTCTTTGATTTCTAAGAAGCTACGCATCGTGGGCAGCCAATAATTTTGGTATTCTCATAACGGCACTACTCGCGTCTGGTGCAGGTGTTTCAGCACTGCATCATTCACGAGGACCAAGTTATGCACGTGTTGGGGTCCGCGCGGCCCCCACAATACCAGTTACGTTGGTTTTTTTTCATGGTAATTTATATTTGTTTTTTGTTTTTCGGTATTGATTCAAGATGCCATGACTTTTAAGTGATAAAACAATATAAGATACCTTAAAACAAAGTTTTTGATTCCAAATTAGCGTACCAGAAGAAGGATATAGTGAAATAAAATTATAGGTCATTGTGAAGACCTAGTACCTATTTTTCGGTCGATAATGAGGAAATTGATTCTGATTCTCAAGTTATTTCTTCATAGAGTGAAGATGAAGATGTTGTAGGACCTTGTTAATCCAGCTACTATGATAAAATAAATACAATTGGTCTGATAATTATTCATCATAATATAATTTACATTTTTATTTTTATGAAATGCTAATTATTTTTTATTGAACATTACTATAGAAAGTTATTTATTATGAAGTTCACATAACAAGGATTCATTAAAATAATAATATTCTTGGTTTTAACTTTCTAGATGATTGTGTTTCATGGATATTTGTAACGTTAAAAAAATATTACGTAAAAAGTTCTTACTATTATAATTATGTAATCTCTTGTATAGCCTGACCAGTGGGTCTAGACAAAGTGCAAATTATAATCGCAAACCAGTCGATAAGTGGTCGAAAAGCCCCTTTTTTGTATGGAGTTTTGACGGATTCGATTTTCGATTCGATCAAAAAGTGCGTTTTGTCTAGGGGGGCAGGAACATAAAAACCCTCGCCATGTTGCGGAAAACTAATGGTACTAATTTCTTTTAATGGCAACAGTATAGTTCCAAAATACTGGACTGTCCTGTCGATGACATTGACAGTGGGGCGCCACCGTCAATACCGGATCGCTGGTTCAGATTTTTGCTATGTTGGAAACCATATAGTTGAACGATGGTAGCGCCCCCCTGTCATTGAGTTTGGTGGGACAGTTCAGCGTGGGTCATCTATAACTGAAAACTTCATTGACATGTCACCTTGCATGTCAGTCTATTGCTGATACATAAAATTAGCCTATTAATTTAACACAGGTACGACTGTACTCAGTGTTGCACTATCAAATGCAATTGACGCGCCTCTATGCCAGGGTTTTTATGTTTCTGGGCAGGCTATAGTACATAGGTAAGAAGATTAATATAAAATAAAAACTCAATGATTACATAGAACTTGTCTGATATAAACCATTTATGAGCATTTATTCAAGTATATGGGTAAAACATGCTTGCTGGAAGCAAACATAGCATGGGGGCCGCGCGGCCCCCACGATACCAGTTACGTATGACCAATTTACGATACCAGTTAAGGGTTAATAGTGTCCTCATTTTCACCTCGGAACCATTTCACCCAACATTATTTTCCGGGTGAATTGAGTCGACTAAGGGTTGCCTTTGTTCACCTAGGAATTATTTCACCCAGGTGAACAAATGCGAAGTTTTTCATTGATCAGGTGGACTATTAAAATTATGTTAGAGACTGTCAAATTAAGAAGCAGCTTCTAAGATAATTCCAAGATATTTCATTAATTTCCAGGTTCCAGGGTTCCAGGCGCCTCCCCGCCATGGGCTGGGCGACTAATAGGTTAAATACTACTTCCACTCCCAAAATACTGATTTACGATTGAATGAAACTTTTTGTCCAAACCTTTGATTGGTTCCGATTGATTGGATTGAGTTATTCGGATTGGTTCAAAGTAAAATCTTATCAGACGTAGCCACAGAGAACATACTGATTTAAATATGACGTGAGCAAACAGTGGTAATTTTCTGGAACTTTGAACTGTGAAATTTATATTTATCTCTTTCTAACACACCTGATGCAGCGCATTTAAAGTTATTTGTATCTCTTTTCTACGGCGGGTGAAGGCCCCAGAATGTTCTAGACGTTTTAATGTATATATTTTGGCGCGACGAGCGCGCAACGTTTCATTCATTTGTGAAGTTGCGATTGTGAAGTGTTGTGTAGTGTGTGAGGTGCAATTTGGACAATATTTCTAGTAACCCGTTGGATTTCGTTGAATTATCGATCGGATTTCGTAGTTATTGTAAGTATCTTTGTAACAAGTGTGTTTTAAAATTTGTAAATTCATTTTTACGGAATTAGAACGGATCAGCGTACACATCTCCAAAAAAGGTCTCAGCCGAACAGAGGCTAAATAGCTTTACGTTTTTTGTTTCAGAAATATGGGGAAAGATTACTATAAAATTCTAGGACTCTCAAAAGGTGCGACGGACGATGAGATAAAGAAAGCATACCGTAAACTAGCGCTCAAATATCACCCAGACAAAAACAAGGCCCCGGGCGCTGAAGAACGATTCAAGGAGGTGGCGGAAGCTTACGAGGTATTGTCAGACAAAAAGAAGAGAGAAATCTTTGACGCTCACGGCGAGGAAGGTCTGAAGGGCGGAGCCGGCAGTCATGGTCCTGGAATGGGTCAGTCATACTCCTACGCCTTCCACGGAGACCCGAAGGCGACGTTCGCTCAGTTCTTCGGTTCCGCGAGCCCGTTCCAGGCTTTCTTCGATCTGAATGGCGGAAGCGGTGGCACGACGATGTTCTTCGACCGCGATATGGACGTGGACATGGATCCGTTTGCGAACATGGGCATGGGGCAGTCGCGGCCAGGAGGCCCCGGCGGCGCGTTCCGCAGCCACAGTTTCAACTTCCACGGTTCGCCAAGCAGAAAAGAGAAGACCCAGGATCCGCCCATTGAGCACGATCTGTACGTGTCACTAGAAGACATCGCGCGTGGGTGCGTCAAAAAGATGAAGATCTCTCGGCGCGTCATACAGCCCGACGGCACGTCGAAGAAGGAAGACAAAGTGCTGACAATACACGTGAAGCCAGGATGGAAAGCAGGAACAAAGATCACCTTCCAGAAAGAGGGCGACCAGGGCCGCAACAAGATCCCAGCAGACATAGTGTTCATCATCAGGGATAAGCCACACACTCAGTTCAAGAGAGAAGGCAGTGACATCAGATATACAGCGAAAATCTCATTAAAACAGGTAAGCAGTCACTTTGTGTATGCTATAAAATCATTGTTTTGTTTCTAGATTGTGCTATGTATTGCCATAATAATGTTCATAACTTGAAATTCCATGAATATTCATCTTAATTTTTATGTCATTGAACTTAATTGGATATGATTTACTGTCATTGAGAGTAGCAATGAACTTGTTAGGTATTATTTTCCAACCTACTACATTTAAAGGACGTGTGATATCATTGTTTAGTTTATGGTAATGCAAGTTTATTAAAGTGTGAGTCATCATCCAGTAGATAACCATTGTTTTCTTTTGTTGCAGGCTCTTTGCGGGACTATCATTGAAGTGCCGACCATGTCTGGTGAGAAGTTAACAGTGAACCTCCAAGGAGAAATAGTCAAGCCACACACAGTGAAGAGGTTCCCGGGATACGGGCTGCCCTTCCCCAAGGAACCAACGAGGAAAGGTGACCTTCTGGTCGCCTTTGACATCAAATTCCCCGACCGTCTGTCATCAGGTGTCAAGGAAATACTCAGTGATACTCTGCCTAACTAAGTTAATCACCACCCAAGACTGCTGTGTATCTCATTAGTACAGATTTAAGTGTATAATTGGCTAGTTCCGATGACTTTCTAGTTGTAGTGTTCATTTGTCAAAGTACAATCTTTTTCAAATTGACTTGGAGACTGCAAATTCATACTGATTAGGCCTTTGGTATGGACTTGCCTGATCTCCAAGGAAGCCATCAGGACTGCAGTTTATATGCTCAATTTGTTGTGAGACATTCCTACTAGTCATGTAGGATGTTAATTATGTTGCTGCCTAATTAATATTGGGTCCAGTGTGTGTCTGTAGGACAATGCCTGGTTTAGCCAAAATTAGTGTGTTTGAGTGGTCTTTGTGCGTTTTAGTACGAAGTGCTGTTAGGATGACTGATTACTTGTTTTGTGTGTGTATTTTTATTTAATTTGGTAAGCTGTAAATATTTTATACATTGTTATGTAAATATTGTGATCTTCATGACAGCGATTGTAAGTTGTAGGTTTCGGAGCAGAAGGGAAACGTGGAACTAGCAATTGCATATTGTAAGGGTCCCAAAGTGGAGTCGCCACGTGACAGGTTGTGACAACTCTTTGTGGCCCATAGGTTAAATTGTTCGAATTCTATTGTAGTAGTGACTTATAGGCAAGAGTAAGAGAAAACTTATCACTTATAATTGCTGTTAAAATGACTAACTAATAAACAAACATTCAAAAGATTGCAGTTGTTTCATTTTTTAAGTGTCTCGGTGGGAAGCCACATTTAATCGTTAGATATTCAAGATTAGATCGCCCACGCGAATCTATTTTTGCGCGCGCGAGTATTCAGACGCCAGGGATAAGTACCTATGTGGGCATTTCTAGGGCTTTTGTATATTATAGTTAGGCCACACACACATAAAATATGCAGAGAATGAAAGGGCAGCAGGAGGGAGAGGTCATGTCGGTTCCTCCCTATTGACATGACATGTCCACACTTTCTTTACAGTAAAGACAGTGTGTAGCAGCGTTGCCAGACGTCCCGAATTTGGCGGGACGTCCCGATTTTTAAATGAAATTTAAATGTCCCGCGCGGGACAGGCTCGGTCCCGCTTTTCGGAGAGAGAGACTCACTTCACCAGACTATTGCTTGAAACGCCATATTATTCTAAAGAATAGTTTTTTTTTTCTTTTTTTATTTTAGAGACGAAATTTAACGATAGAGTAAATCTGATTTAAAATATTATTTTTTTGTTAAAATACGTTTTCTATGGCTACTTTTGCTATCTATTGTCACGTAATAAAAAGATAAATATTTGAAAACCTTTGATTATGGACGTTTTTTACTATGTCCCGCTTTTGACGGAAGAATCCCGCTATTTTCACTCAAAAAGTACCAAAGTCCCGACTTGGCGAAAAAAAAATCTGGCAACGCTGCCGTCTATAAGCTAAAAGGCCGCTAAATGACAAAATCTAATTTTGAGCTAGAGCAGAAAAAAGCGGCAAAATTTTCAAACCGATGCTGCTCAGTATCTATAAACATTTTGTCATGTTGTCATATACCAAAAAAAAGGTATTTTTTTCAACTTTCACATGAAGTAAGTTGGTTTTGTAGAATATTAATAATTAATTCAATAAATACACATTTTCCTTTCTAACTTTGNACAGATGGGTTCCGAGATACATACTTAAGAACATACTAAAATTTGGTCCGGTATCACAGAATACATAATAGTCCGGTATCACAAAGTAAACTATACTTACAAGCGAGATGGGTAGTTTGCGGCTTTTTAGCGATGTTTTGTTATTTAACGGCTTTTTTGTTATGCAAGACACAGAGGAAAATATTTATTTTACTTTACGTACGGTCTAATAAGGCTTTCTATAATAGTATATTAATTGTAAAAGTAGTAACACTACAACGTTTAAAGGCTGCAAAATTATTTTAACTGCTTTTTAGTTCGGTAAGAGCGTATAACCGCCTTTTAGTTAAGTATATGCCAGGTATTATACTCCGACGTAACCAAGCTAAAAAGCCGCAAAAATACTTTTGCTACCTTTTAGTTAACTGTTGAATATTAACTGTTTTATAGCTAAGCATTGATAGTAAAAATGTTCAATCGATCCAAACGTTAAAGTAGTGTAGCTGCCTTCTAATCTAGTTGCGCCGTTTAACGACCTTTAAGCGATGTAAGGTTTTTGTTTTTTGTATTTAGCTGCCTTTTGAAAACAAATATCTTGAGAACGGTAAAAGATAGAATAACCGTTCCTAGACAGATCGATAGAGAATTTTTTTTTATTACCCTTACATTAAAAAAGTGAAAAATGACGAAATGTCATTTAGCGGCCTTTTAGCTTATAGACGGCAGAACGCTGGTGTGTAGGTACGCACGGATCGCAAAGTATCCAGAGGGTAGCAATCCACTTTTGGATGTCAATATGAGAGAAAGATGCAAAAGAAAATTTAAATTCACTGGGGTATTTTAATGTATAAACAGCTGTAAATTCATAATTCACATCGTCGCGTTGGCAGCGACGGGAACCTGATGGACCTTGGTGCTGAGCTGGAAGCGTCGGGCCACGAAATACGCGAGTTGCTATTATGCTATCGAGCGGGATGAGGTGTGAAATAAACATTCCCACTATAAATAAAGCAAAACACGTGTTTTATTATTAGGTAATATTTGCTCATACGGATCAACATTTTGATTAAGTAGGTTTTTATCTTTCAAGGCTAAATTAATCACGTGGTTTTTTCCTAGGTAGGTACCTCAGATCATAGAAAGAGAATAGATATGAAGTCGCGCGTAACTACAACGAGAACCAGTGTCCCCACATTTCCCCCACCACAGCTCCCACACACACATTCAACTGTGTAAAAACAAAGCGACTGAGAGTCTACGACAACATGTGCAACCGGCTTAAAAGTGCTGTGATTGGCCAGAAGGCGTGCCTTATGGCCAATCAATGGCCGCGTGACGTGACGCACACTTTGAAAAAAGCAATTAGAGAGAAGAAAGATAAAATGGAGTCGATAAGATATCGATACTTTAAATCCTGGGGGCAAGGCTCGAAATTGGTTTAAAAAATGCTTGTATGAAAACCTTTTTATTATTATACGTTATTATTATGTTCTTTAACGATTTTTGCATAAAGGAGTCAGTTCCATTTTGTATGGACGAAAAACTCAGAATCAATTATTGGGACTAAATGAAGTTACCTTATATTAATTTACCCCAACCAAAGCTCAATGTCGTTATCGATGGAGTATAGAAGTTATAGACTGACAAAGTTTGTATGAAAAGTCATGGGTTAAGTAGGTACTTGCGATTTTTACCAGTATTTACAATATTGGTAATATATTATTATTTACTTTAATAATAATAACAGGATCACTGTAATTATTATTAACTACTATCGCGCATTAACTTTTTAATTATGGCGAAATTCGTACCGCCTATGTTTATCAAAAATAATGCCTATATTAGGCTTTCAACTAGCTCTTATAGTAATTACATAGTTGACAGTTACTAATCCCTTCTACTATTGTTATTGTTTTTGTAAAAACTTAAAAATCGCAAGCAACTCATGATTTTTTCATTCAAAATTAGAAAATAGAAAATAATAATTTACTTCTATTTATCGATAATAGGAAACCGTATTAGAACACGAGCCCTGCACTATGTTACGACCGGCACATGCGGCCGTACTGTGTATTTTCACGCGTCAGTGGATATCGGAAGAAATAAAATACATTGCGCAGTAGTTACGCATGACATAAAGTGGTTGCTAACTAAATCGTCAATGTACAACGTGTTTGAATTTTTATCACCACTAATTTCGATATCGCAGTAAATGTCACGGCACTGAATTCGTTCGTAAAAATGTTTAGTTTTTTTATTTATAAGCAAAATACCAATGGATTTGCAATACTTACATGTGGTAAATGACTTCATTGTTCCTGTAGTTCTTCGTTTCACTTATGTTATTGCACGTTACGACTCATTATCCAACAATATCGGAGAACATTTCCTCAGTACGACTGAATCGCGACTAACCTGGCGTCGCGGGCGATGTTCGTTTCTGGGCATATCGCGGAGACACGCGCCACGCCCCCGTTTCACATCTATTCCCTTCTATGATCTGAGGTAGGTACTGAGTTGTTACAATTCACTACAACAACGACTAATTTCAAGTGTCCATTTGTAAAATAAAAAGTACCTACTTAGTTACCTCCCCCTACCCCCTACCTAGTTCCTGCCTATACGATAGTAGGTACCTACCTACTCCTAGTACCTACCTACCAAATACCTATGCTTTAAAAAATGTTTCCTGTGAATTTGTTGTTCTTGCATTTAACTATTTGCATTAGTGCATTCGCAACATTATGCGTGTGTGAGCGGGTACCGGAAGCCATTGGAGGTGGTTCAGGTGGTGATAATCTAATCAACATAATCGCCGTTATAGTGGCCCAGCCTCACACGTGTGCTATGGAGGCCGAGGCGCGATGACGTCACGCGTCAAAAATACGCGCCGCGCCCGACCCGACCGTGCACCGCAGTCCGCAGTTCCGCACGCAACGCAGCAAGATCGTTGGGAAACATTGATAGGATGCGCATCAATAAAATCTAATCCCTAACCAACACTAACTAGCTCTAGATACCTACCTAATAGAGGTATTTATTTAATTTTCTTGCTTTCATTAGGTATCAAAACCATAAGACACTCGTCACCGCACACTTCACCAAGGTTTTTAAACTCACCAAATTTCCGTGTCCCTAAAATATCTTGACATTGATTCTCTCTTAACTAAGAAATAATAATAATATGTAGAAGATGAGAGACGTAGAATGTTATTTCTGGCATTTGATTATCCCAGTTAGAATTTATAAATTAGGTAATCATGGTTTTGTGAAGTACTTACCTACCTTCCTAAATTAGGTAGGCTTGTACTTACACATAGAGTAAATTAGGAGAGGTCCATTTTAATCATAAATAAATAACTCCTAAAATCAATTTTATTAATTTAACAATAGCCCAATGGTGTCGGGGTCGGATCGGATCCGAGGAACGCGGGTTCGATTCCTGCTGCGCCGCTGGACTATTGCGGTGAACACAAGCTTTTATTAGCTTTCTTCGAGGGGTTAATATTCTTTATAAAACTGTTAAAAACCAGCCAACTTAGGTGAAGTAAACATTTTCACTTTCGAACAAATTAAGTAGGTCAACAGGCGCGGTTACTGCCCCAAACTGTACGTACAAACCTACTAGCTAGCTGATGGGTAAATAAATTAACAGGTCACTATAGCAGGTAATTACCCTATTAACAACGTTACTTCATTAATTAAAACGCGACATTATTGTTTGATACTATTTGGCTGTTTAACAAAGCACCCATGCATGACTAAACAAAATGTTACGTAGGCAAGGTATCCACCTGCCTATCTCTATCCTATTTACTATAATATCATGTTACATAAGATGAAACTTAATCAAAAGAACATTCGACATTGACCCTAACTGCCCTTCAAGTCCACAACATGGTTAACGTAGTACGGCTACTTCTAAAGTTTCTGCAAACCGTATCCTGCGCTAGATTGAGCTAGAAAGTCTTTAACAATAGGCTCAAATATCATAGGTTTAACGAAGATAAAACTTATAAAGTATCTTAAAAAAAATGTTTATTGCCAATAAATCTTAATACAAAATATTCTTATAACTAGCGGCTTCTGCACTAAGCATAGCTTGTATCGCCGTCGTATCTCCACGAACTTTAATTACCTACCAATTTAAACTACTCAGGGCCTACATGTACTTAAGTTTCTAAAATTGACTCAGCACTTTCACTCACTTACCTAGAAGGCCTATTCAAAAGTTACGTATTGTCTAATCTATATTTCGGTACTAGTTTCAAATGATGGCCATTGGGTTGGGCACCGTGCTTCGTTGGAGGAGGGAGAGGTCATTGGCCGTTGCCATGTGGGCTCCACGAAAAAGTGTAACAGGAATGAATAAACCTGTTACCATTACTTTACTTTACAGTGATCGGTGAAATTAAAATATACCTACTGGTGCTTTGACCCAAAAAAAAAGAGAAAGAGCAATGATGGTTGGTTGGTTTAACTAAAACTTAAACTACAATTAAACCTAGGTAAAGATTAGCGATCCATTAGAATAAAACTGATGATGATGAAGATGAAGAATATTACCCACACAACAACAACTGAAACTTAAAGACATAAAAAGCAAAAATTAAATTGGTATGTAAGTGTGGTAACCTAAATTCCCGATATAAAAAAATATAATCGTTTATTACAAAACATTCTCGATTCTTCTGACAATGCAAACAAAGGACTTAATATTATGATGCACCTATCCACTTCAATTTAATAGGTAGGTAATTATTATGTAAAGAAAAGAAAGAACCGTCGAGAACTGCAATGCATAACTGCATAGCAATACATACTTATTAAAATGACGAGAAATTTTCAATAGCGTTATGAGGACCTAGATTTATTTTCACAAAACAGTTCCTGTAAGTGGAGTCCCTTATAGCAATGGGATAGAGTCTAGTTTACGGGTGTTATGGTGATAACGCGTAACGGGATGGGGTTTATGAACGCGGAATCGTCTAGAGGAGCGTAGACTGCTGCCGAACGTTCCCGAGCGTTCGCGCGGCTTCGAGAGAGCGAGTGCGGCGATGTCCGCGCTCGACCAGTTGTTACCGCAGCGTCTAGTTTGTGGATGGGGTTCACACTCCACAGTTAAAATCACCCCAATCGCTCTGAGTGCAGTTAGTGCAGACCATTCTGGAAACATGAGGTCGTACGATTCGTTAATTCCACCCATCAGCTTTCGAAAACACATTATTGAGACTGGATTAATAATGATGTAAGATAAGATTTATAGTTAGGTACATAGAGTGTTCATTGTTTAAAATTTTTAGGTAATCAATAGCACGATTAAATATTTATTAAAATGAGGTCCGATGATACTTCCTTGCACGACTCCATATAAAACGACATTTGAAGGACACACTATCTGGGGGCACGGCAGTGCCCCCACCAAGTCGAGCAAAAAAGCGGCACGGCCGTACCATCCTTTTCTCGAAGCAATTCAGGCCATTTTCGACCGCCTGTAACTTCGTTGTGGATAAAACTAGAAGGCTGAATTTTCATTAGCTATGCAGGAATTGTAAAGACACGGTATATTTAAAATTTCATTCAATTTGAACCAGTAGTTTAAGAATTATAACGGGTCAAAGTTACTTAATTTTGTCACTCACTGACTCACTGACTGACTCACTGACTGACTCACCGATCATCAAAACTCTAAGGCACTTCTAGCAGACCTAGAAGCTTCAAATTTGGAATATAAGTAGTGTTTGGTGTATGAATCAAGGAAAAACTAAAATATTTGGGGGCACGGTAGTGCAACCGCCAAGTCGAGTAAAATTTTTCATTTTCGGTCCAGTTTTCTAGATACATAACTGCTGTCTACAAAATACAAAAAGAAATGAGATCCCATCAAAAACAATACTTGTCAAAAAAACCAAGTCTCGCAACTCAGTTGTTCTACGGTAAAAAGTTGTGAGATCCATGTAATACCAAGTCCAGGCCAGGAAATCTTTAACGTTTTACATAAAATATTGACTTGGCCATCGCATGAAAACACGTGTAAATTAAATTATTTAGTGCGATGGCCAAGTCAATAATTTATGTAAAACGTTAAAGATTTCCTGGCCTGGACTTGGTATTACATGGATCTCACAACTTTTTACCGTAGAACAACTGAGTTGCGAGACTTGGTTTTTTTGACAAGTATTGTTTTTGATGGGTAAATCACTACACTACCAAGTAAAGAAAGGACAATATGAATGAATTGACGTTTAAAGCTTATTAATAATGATGAAAAATAAAATATGTAAATAACAGAAACAACGTCGTTGTCAAATGCCTTGTAGAAAACTTTTACTCAAACTGAAATAAAGTTCAAACATTTTTGGCAGATAAACTTAAAATCTTCATGCACCTAGAATTCTCCCCAAATTAGTCCAAATTTCAGATGCTGCTCGCACAAAGCGATTAAAATCGTACACGTGATTCCGCGCCATCACGTGGAACAAAAACGTGATTCTGTGACCGCGCCACGCGAACGAAGAACTTTCTTGTCTGCTGGCAATCCTGCCGTGTTGAAACGTTCGACGCATCGACGTAACTGATGTGACGTAGCGATCTACGCAATTTTGCAGCTTGTATTATCATTGCACGGAACGAAGTTATCGGCACGGGTATGCCCTAGATACGACTTGGATTCGAATTATTCATTAAGAAAAGCAATTAGAGTGCAAACAAATTGTAGGGAAATATTTTTAGGTTAAGGAACGTAAAGTTTTGGAATCATCGAGTGAGTTTTAGTAATAAAATCAATCAAGGTGAACTATTTTTGAAACTTACAATAATAACTCGACTTGTGTTTATTTGCGTACCAAAATAATAATAGGTGTCCACTTAAGGTACCTATTACAACAGGGTGATCATAAATGTTTTGTTGTAAGGCGTGTACCTACATAAGTGGTGTGTAGGTAAGATCATAATAGGTAAATCTATTATCATGAAACCTTATAAAGAGTCAAGTCAACAAAATAAGTAATAGATAACTTTAGTGTGTCTACTATTATCGTTGGATACTTATCTTGGAAGATGATTCAAACAATAGCTCTAGTTTACTCAATCTTATCGTCCTAGTTTTTTGCTCTCGGGACATTTAGNTTTGCCTCTCCTGAAAAGTCGTACTTTGTCCTTTACGACCTTTGAGCCCAGAGGTATCGATATAACAACCACGCGACTTAACCTTTAACTATGGACGTCGGGTCTCAGAGGCCCACCCCCCTTTCCGATTTCTCGGTTTAAACACCTTCCCGCCACGTGTTGCTCTCGACCATCTCAGTAGCTTCAGTTTTAACTGTGTTTGGACCGAGGAGGCATAAAATCGCGTCTTCCGGCACTTATTACGTGAGTAACCTTCCAAAATTTTGTCCGGGCCTGGGAGACCCGATGACTATAATTTCCATACAAACATACTTGTATGGATGTGACTTGTCAACTATAATTTTTTTATATTATATTATTATAATCTTAAGCAAATTGCTCTAGTTTAAGAATACTTAATGGCAGAAAGTATCTGAGTACATCAGCTATATTATTAGCCCAACTATCTAAAGAACATTTCAGAAGTAAGGTATTACTTGTAGACGATTCTTCTTTTGAGTTTAGATTCTTAGAATTCACCATTGCTGCAGATTCCGATTCTGAATGGTGTACATTTTGTCTAACAAAGCTCTCAAAGAAAGATAACACATGCCTGTAGAGATAATTTGTTTTTAGTGTTCTAGGCCACTGTGTATAATTTTAGTAACTTTAACCCTTGTCAAAATTTTTAATTTATGTCCTTCAGAATTTTTTTTTATGTTTTTATGTTAAATGGTTATTAATTAGCAAGGAAAAAAATATTACTTTCATTTATTAATAATCGACTGTAAACAAGGAGCCTATATGTGATGGCAAGTCAATTAACACTGAAAAATGTCTAAGTTTTATAAATTTGCAAAAAAATAATTAAAAGATGGTTAAAATTTGATTACATTTACCACTTTATTAATAGTTATTAGATATATATCAACTCTTTAATAAATTCAAATTAATTCAGATATGAAAATAAGAAGAATTTTAGATAGGGGTCTGTGAGACCCGACGTCCATGGGAGTGTGATTATTTTTTCACGTCCACTGCGGCATGTTTGTGTAAGACAAAAGTAGCTGTATTTGTTTGAGTAGTACCTATATAGGCCCTTTATTCAAATACATGCTACTTTTTTTCATCGGGATGTATTTAAGTTACTCTGCTTTTTAAATCCCGGTTGCAGCGCTGCACCCGCGCGGCAATTTGGGGTAGTTAATTATTATGGATTTGGACTTTATTGGATATGGCCCAATTACAATAATTTATCACCGGGGTAATAAATCAAGTGCATGAACGGGTTGATATTTTTAACTGTTCTTTGAGTGAATTCCAACTAGTTAAAATATTTTAAGTTACAATATTATTTAAATTAGGCTACTTATTTATAATTAAGATACAACTTTAGGAACCTGTCCTGTCATGATATTATTAGTATGAAATAAATAAATAAATAATAATAATACATTAAATTAAACAAAAACTTAATTATTAAACTTTTTATTGAAAATATTGAGCATTAATAATGCTCAAGTACAAATCAACTAATAATCAACAGTAAGTATTTCAACGAAAAATAATCAATATTTTACAGGTCACAAAATGTGCCAAGTTCCTCGATAGTCTGATTTGATTCAGGAACATTGGAATCAACACTCGTAGCTTGACTAACTACTGAATACTGTGGTAAAAATATCGACTCATTCCAATCATTTGTTCTATCTTGTTCAAGTCTTTCTGAACTAGAAGATGCAGAAATGACTGGTAATGACCGATTTGAGTTAGACGCTAGACAGTCAGTAGATTGCTGTATTACCGAATAATGGGGTAAAATGGATGGCGGGGTCACTACTGGTTGATTGAGAATTTCTCCCGCAACACGTAATACAGCAACTTTAAAATTTCTTTTCTGGGCTTCTGTCATGTTTTTCATATCAGGAAGGACACTTTTTAGAAAAGCTTCATCGGGGTCTAGGACGGCTGGCGCTGAGTTTTGGCGTTTCTTCCTTTCATCAAAATATTTAATAGCTGATCTATTAACCTCACTCAGGCTAGTAGCCTGTTTATTCTTTCGTCTGTAAAAATTTGACTGTATTGGAACACTTGTTTCTGGGGTAGATGGATTCGAATAATCACTAAGTCCTGGAATCCGATTAGCTTCCAATGTCTCGTCTCTTGTAAAAGACTCTTCATCAGCATCAGATATATCCGGAATTGAATTACTTTGTTCTTCAGTGACTTCACTTTCACGTTCTTTATCAGTTTCAACTGATTGGGATTGCACATTTCCGGTAGGAGTTCTGCTTCTTATGAATGTATCTAAAAAATGTAAATATTCTGAAAGGTAATATGGCTTTTTTGATTTAGCTGCAGAGCCCGATGGCGGCGGTTTGTTTATTTGTTTTACGTATCGGCCTCGAATGTTCTTCCACCTCTCTCTGCACGTTGCCACTGAAATAAAATACAAACATATATAATTATTGACTGTATAGGTAATGAATTAATGTGAAACTAACTGAAGGTATGAATTAAGGTGAAACTAGACCTATTTTTATCGACAAAAAAGAGGTAAAAAAATTTTTGAGACTTTTTTAAAAAAAAATATAGATATTTTTTTCTATCAATTACTTATTGTATAAAAAACGTAATAACTTTTAAACTAAGAGGTATATCCTAATAAAATAAAAACAGTAATAATGCTAAATAACAGGCGATACTAATAAAATACATAAAATACACAAAAAATGCCAAAAAAATTATAAAAATTGATAGTTTTTGAAAATACGATAGAAAATAATACAAAGTAATAAAAACCACCAGTTATAAGGGCATTTTTTGGAGAAATATATCAAATAACCAAAAAAACACGAATTTAAAAGCAGATTTTTTTCAAAAAGTATCATTTTTTTGTATTTGTTGGCCTTTTTTGTGTATTTTATGTATTTTTTTAGTATCGCCTGTTATTAAGCATTATTACTGTTTTTATTTTATCAGGATATACCGCTTAGTTTAAAAGTTATAACGTTTTCTTTACAATGAGTAATTGGAAGAAAAAAAATTCTATGTATATTTTTTTAAATCTCAAAAATTTTTGACCTCTTTTTTGTCGATAAAAATAGGTCTAGTTTCATCTATTTTCATATGTACACTTTAACGTGACTCACACTGTATACAGGGTGTTAGGTAAATGGGTATATGAGCCGACACTAGCCCATGTTAACATGGTCATATAAATGGTATGGTGAAGTCAGAAATTTGATATCATCATTTTAATTTTTTTAATTTTCATACAAAATACATTTTATAAAAGCCGATTTGTATGAAAATTAAAATGATTAAAATGAAGATATCAATTTTCTGACTTCACCATACCATTTATATGACCATGTTAACATGGGCTAGTGTCGGCTCATATACCTACCCATTTACCTAACACCCTGTATAGGAAAAATATTTTTTCTTACACCTATCTTTAGTTTTATTTTAAAACTATTTTGTAAGTTTTTTTTTTAATCATTGTCAAATAAAAGAAATGCTAATTGGAATGGAATTGGTCTTATTCGACAAGTCTATAACTCGAGTTTTATAATACCTAGGACTCTGCTTGTCTCTGCATAGGGTAGTGTAATATGTACCTAGCCCCACGCGATTTAAAGCGCATTTTCGCAAAAATGGTCGTTGGTCGCTTTCTGCTAAACGACACTCAATTTTTTAACACCATAAATATGAAATAATTGTAAGATTTAGAGTTCATTACAAAATAATTAAAATATTTTTCGTCTTTTTCAGATACTTTCGAACGGGCAGCTCACTCAGATCTTTGTCAGAATATTTTATTAGGGGTGAAACAACAGTTCGAAATATTGTACATGAAACTGCAAAGATTTTATGGGAAACGTTACAAAATCAATTTATGTTAAAACCTGATCAAAACAAGTGGAAAAATGTAGCCCAACGATATAACATACTTTGGAATTTACCAAACTGTATTGGTAGCATCGATGGTAAACATATCCGAATCCAGGCACCCCCCAACTCAGGTTCTGCATTTTATAATTACAAAGGCTATTTTTCAATGATTTTACTAGCTGTCGTGGACGCAGATGGTTTATTTTTAACAGTAGATGTCGGTGAATACGGTAGAAACAGCGACGGTCGTGCATTAAAGGAAAGTAACCTGATGAAATCATTTACAAATAGGTCTTTACAGTTGCCGGAAGATGTGGCACTACCGGGAGAAAATCAAACTTTTCCCTATTACTTTATTGGTGACGAAGCATTTCCACTGATGAGAAATTTGATGACGCCTTATCCAAGAGCACAATTAGATAATAATAAAAGGCAGTTCAATCACAGGCTGTCCAGGTCCCGAAAAATGGTAGAATGTGGTTTCGGAATGTTAGCCACTAAATTCAGATTATTGCAAACACCAATTTCGTGCCACCCGAACAAAGTAGACAATTTGGTACTCGCAATGTGTGTCTTGCATAATTTTATACGTATTTGCGAGGGAACTCTCTGTGAGCCTACAGAAACAAATACACTATTATCAGGTATACCAGAATCTCCTATTGTAAGGTACACAGCAAAAAATTTAAGAGATCACTTATGCACATACTTATGTTGCCGAGCCCCTATACGCGCCCAAAATATGTATTGTGTTAATTAATATTATAAATAAACAAGAATAAACACTTACCAGGTTCGTTTAATTGTTTCGCAATTTCGCCCCACACTTTGTCTTGTTTGTTCCTGTTGCTATAATCTGATCGTGTTTGATCATAAATACAAGGATTTAATTGAACAATTTCAATAAATTTTACGTTGGTTTCAAAATCGTCACGCATTTTTAAAACGTCTAAACACAGCTACGCACGAAACGAAATGACAAAATGGCGGTGGAGTCGAGGCTCGGGCACGATTGAGCGCGCCTCCCCGCCCCCGCCTCGACTTCACCTCGCCCGTGCCGCGACTCTAGTATATGAGCGCACTGCCATTTGTTTCTAAAGAAATCCTAGTTGCGGCGTGCCGCTTACGCGTCCGCGCCTCGACTTCGCCTCGACTGTTGATCGAGTGAGCGACCCGCCTTTAGAGCACGCCTACCTACCCAGGATTTCCAATTTCTAGGAATAATATTAACTGGATCAATGAGCAGGAAGTACATAATATTGTTACTAATATACGCAAATCTACATCATGTGCATCATTGTCACTGGGTTCAATCAATGTGCATTTGGTAAGTTATCCCCGTTAGTAAAATATCCCCAATGGTGTGCTCAAGTTTTCAAAACTTATTGGTCTGATTAGGTGGATTCGTTAGAGTATTCCGTGAAACAATAACAAATATGGGTTATTCCCTTTAGAAGAAACCAATTTGTCCATAACGTTACTAGGTAAGTAGGGTAATTGCGCCGGTTTTCCGTCCAGCTCCTGTTTTCGTCCATTTGACCGACTTGCCACAAACAAATACGGAAAATTAGAATACAAACCTAACTTTCCGTGCAAGTTTGGACTTGTTACAATCTATAATATCTAAAGTAACAGTTCTGCCTGCATGAAAATGTAATTTGACAAGTAATAACTCCAAAAAAATCTACAGAAGTTGCTGCTGCACACAGGTGAAAGGAAAACGTCGTCAAGTTAGAAAAAAAACGTGCCGGTAGGGAACTTTTATGGTATGTTTAATTACTGTTTTAGCTACTTTAAGTCATGTTTTTGGCACGTATGTCTAATTATTAGCATAATAAACACTATTTTAAGGGTTTATTAAAGTTTTTGTATAGAAATCTTAGATAATTAAGTGGACTAATACTAATATAGTAATTTTGCAAGATTTTGGTTTTCGTCCACGTGGACGGAAACCCTGACACCTAGTTAATATTTTTAATAATAATTTTACTTCAATGGACCTACAAAATACAATGTTTTTTCTTCCAATATGATCTTTATTGCTATTACATTAAACATTTTAGTTTACGTCCACTTTTTAACAGTGATAAACCCACAAAAACCGTTAAAAAGATGTGGACGAAAACAAAAAACAGCTTTAAACGTTGTTGTGTTTTCGTCCATGACGTCATGAGCAAGCACTGGGGTGGACGAAAACCAAAATTAGCTATTCCTGTAGATTAGTTTTCGTCCATTTGTCCTTCGACCTATTGNCCTAACAGTAACGAATAGTGGCTGACTGAGCACTAATGGAACGCGTCTGCTCGGTTTAGAGGTGTTTTTCAGCGAATCGTTTAGGCTTACCGGAGTACCAGCTGGCTGGCTGGCTGGATATAGCAGGTGCAGGTTCTGGTCATTAACTTTGAGTACCGTGTGTGCTGCGCTTGTCAGAATGATTTGTTGATTGCGAATACAAAATATTAGTCGAATTCGCCACGCCCTTTGATACGCACTTGGTCCAGAGAATCTAGATCTGAGATCTAATTTATTAAATAGTTTTCTTAGTCAATTTAGAAATTGGAAAAACAAAACTTTATATGATTTATTAAGACCGAGTCTTTACAGGATGTCTGACGACAAACTTCGACGGGACTCTACTCATTTAGAAAGTAATGAGAGTGAAAGTTAGTTAAAAGATTTTGTGAAAAACAGCCAAGTTTCATTTAAGTGTCATTTTGGTCTTGTAGGTGACAAAAATATAAAATCTCCACTCACCCGTAATAAGCCAGGATGTTATTACACAGATTTGAGAAAAAACTAGCCCTGCAATTTCGTACAATGAAGCTCAAAGTCGGCACATAAAAGCTTATGGAGGGCCATAGAATATTAGATTGTTCATTTTCGCGGACCTGTAAAAAAGGCTAAAATAGCTTGTAGCTCGCGTTTCGTGTTGTTGCAACTATTAAGTAACTATTACGAAGCACTTTCTTGATCGCCATTACTGAGAAATGAGATGTTTGAGATAATTACAAACTTGAAACTCTTTTGGACAGGAAATAAGGGTACAGTAAAACAAGAGTCCGTTTTAACTACATCTATGTTTATTACAGGATAATAAATGAATGTTGAATCATGAAGCGATAAATAAAGCAATTGGGGATACAATAGTTAGTCCAATTTTAATAGAAACATGGAGTTCAGGCCTGTGAAATTGCGTTCAGTCGTGTGATCCCATTAGTTTCTAGTAAACTGGGATATAGGTATGGATGGATAGTCTAAAAGGGTTAAGTTTTTTTCTACCTTTTCATACAACTTTTCTTTTGTGAAATTGAAACCCAGACGTGTGAAGGTAGAGTCTACTTCTATAATACTAATATTAGCATTTGTAGTGGTGATATTTTTTTACATAGCTAGGTTTAAGGAATTATAGTTGCCTTTCATGTCTTTATTTTTGTAACCTACATCGGAGAAGAATTTCACCCGCAGCGCACCAGATGGAAAATGATGATTAGGCTTGACAGCTTCACCCGGAATCCACAATTTTATTACAGAGTAACTGGTAATAGAACCTTATAGTTCAAATTACAGATAGATGTAGAAAATATCTTTGGTAAGACCAAAAGTCGGAGCTTGTTTCGGGCGATCACGGGGACAAATTGAATTAATTTCCGCTGCCTAAAATATTCGAAAATATTACAGGCCAGTTCCAAAGTCGCCGTGACCGGGTGTCTGGGGTGGCGCTTCTCCGTAATTCAAATAATTTCTGGGCCGCTTTGGAAATAGTTATACCTAAAATTGAAGTGGAAAAGTGCCATCATACCCTGTAATGAAACTGATAAATAACGACTAATTTGAATGTCCTTTTGAGCTGTTCTTTTTCATGTTTACTCAACGTTGGGGCTAATTAGGGATGGCGTAAACGTTGACATAATGGTGATGTTTAGAAATTGTTTCATCTCGTTTTCGTCCTTTGCGGTAAAATGTTCTTTTCATAAAAGGGGCTGAAATAGCTTGTGAAAGAATTTCCGTAGAAAGTACAGGTGCCAACCAACACATTGATATAGTACATTTCTGTGAAGAACAGCACCTATTCCAATGTATTAGGATGTCACAGTATTGGCATGTGCTGTCGTTGAACGCATACAATCCAAAACTTTTTCAGTTAATTAAGGTCCTATATTGAGTACTAATTTGGTGTTATTTGTTTCAGGTACTAAAACAAGAACTGTTGCAGATGACCAGTCCTATGTCCTAGGTCAGACAGGTGAAGGTGTATCTGACACCAGGGTTGATAGAGACCATACTATAATACTATTAGAATTAAAATAAATAATACAGTTGAATTGGATTCATACAGCTCTATAAGTAATTTTTGGCAATCTAAGTTAATCAAAACTTAGTCACGGCAATTAAAACTGTTAATAAGTGGTAACAATAAGTCAAGTTCGAATCAACTCCAATTTATTTGAATATTTAAATTGCTAGACTGCTATTAAGTTTTCGTTAGAAAGCATTCCATGATGTAATTAACAAATTCATTCATATTTCACTAACATTAATGAGAAACTTGCTAACTTTTGAATATTTTAACGTGGAGTCAAAACGTGTAGGGGTTGTAACGTGACGTAGTCACAAAGATCTGTATCTAAGATTAATTTTACGTCGAACTGTGTGTAGTCAGTAAAGTGATTGTAATAGTAACTTTATTGGGAAGGTTTTAGTGTTTACATTGCTACGAACATAGTGTTTTGTTGAAATTGATGAGTACCACGTTGGGCGCCAGTTTTAATCAAAATAGGTTAAATAGGTTTACAACAGAATTATCGTGCAATGGAAGACGCACACTTAGATATAATCTTTGCAGCGAAGAGCTTATAGTGCTTTAGTTTTTCAGAGGCTAGCATCCTAATTTCTAAGAAACTCTAACAAAAAAGAATGGCTTAGGTATTTTAGATAAGCTGTATTAATAAACTGGCCCAATTAAGCTACAGTGCCTAAATGAATTAATGTTAAGTTAGTATCTATTTAGTCGGCCGTTTGGTGTAGTGGTTCGAAACGGACGGATTCCGGAGGTAGCGGGTTCGATTCCCGCACAGTACAAACATTTGTGTGCATGAACATATTTGTTTGTATTGGACTGGGTGTTTTCTATGTATAATAAGTATGTATTTACAAAAAAAAAGTATTTAAGTACCTATGTTTATATCCGTTGTCTAGAACCCATAGTACAAGCTTTGCTTAGTTTGGGACTAGAAGCGCAGTGTAAAATGTCCAAGGATATTTATTATTATTAATATTATATAAGTTTGCTAGCTATTCCTCCGTCCTTATGCAATCCAAACTGGGGTTTTCCCGGAGTAAACCTTGCAATACGTCAAGATGGCGCCAGTGACGCCCCATAGCATTGCTCACGCTCGGAGTTGACGCCAGCGTGACGCCGGTTGAGTCGACACGTGCCTTGATCACATTGAAAGAGAGAAATAACAAACATTATTAGACAACATTCAAAACTCAACTTATTGCCATTAAAAAATAAAGAAAAGAAACACACTTAAGTGCCTCGTTTAACGAAATTGACTTAAAACTTAGATAGAATGGCAACATAATAATTACATACTACGTGCAATGAACAGGTTTCTTCTTTTACTATGCCTGTGTCGATGTCGTCTCTTCATAATGACATCAAAGTCTAGAGGGAAAATAAATGTTTGGCTAGCTAGGCTAATGGAATTTTCCCAATATCTTAGAGATAAAGACGAATAAGTAAATTTTGACATTTGTGGTAGAGTGATGTGCCGGCGAATGTACTACTAATTACCACCCCAGAAAATTCTGAAAGTTCCCAAAAGGTACGTCTTTTAATCATTGTCATTTGTCAGAGTTCATGCTTGTTTAACATGCTTACAATGTTCATAGAATTTTACGAATTGAGTTGTTGAGTTTGGAACTTGCCAGCAGTTCAAGTAATTGTTCTTCGGTTGACTCGCTTCGTCTCCGATGCGGCTAATAACTTTGGTTATTGCATAAATTATGTTAGAACGCAGTACACGTGTATGAACGGCTTAAATTAGATTTTAATGAGAACGTATATCGTTCTAAATTAAACGAGCTTATTCGGTTCACAGTAAATAAAATAATGATTGGACAAAAGCGTGCTGTTGATATTTCCAGTCTACGTTTTATTTTAGGACTGGGCTGTAGTTAAACACTATAATTAATCTTTGTCAGTACTAATGACACTTATGGCTGTCTGTTTGCAGGAAAAATGACAAAGCCGCCTCTGAATTAAAAATGACTGAATCACCTATTAGTGTGCGGTGTTGCAAACGCTCGATTCAAAACGCCTACGACAGACTTCTAACTTGAAACAGTCCTTAGAATACTGTGTACTTACATATCTTTATGAAGTGACAGCTTACTTCACCACTGTACAATTCTGGCTAATCCATACTTAACATTTTGCCTGACCTCAATTCGGTTATGTTCGTTAATTTTAGAAAAACACGGAGTTTCCAAAGGTCGATTTTAATGAAGGCGAGGGCTCAAGCGCGTCCGACCGAGAAGATACGAGCGATCCCATAAAGCCGGTCAAGTGTGAACGATATTCGTTCCTGGTAAAAAATCCGTCATAATACCTAGTACAAATGTTCTTTGGATTCGTAAAAAAGAATTCTTCTTTTATTTCACCTTTATTATCTACTACACTGTCTGTTACCTTTATTTCACATACAATATTTCACAAGCTTTTGTTTTTATTCATTCGCAATAAAAAGTTATATTGAAACGCAATTTTCTTGTTGTTAACAAATTCAGGAAAACTAATAAAGCAATGATGAATTGTCGTTTCCGTTCGCAATAAAATTAATGGTTCGTAGTAGTAAAGTAAAAATAATTATTGAAGGATAGTAGACATGAGTGATCGTTATAAGGATCGTTGATTAATTATTACAGGCCCCAGTAGACCTGAAAGACTTTCTAGAGCTTATTTGAGAAAACGTTTTTGTGTAATAACAAAGTATCTATTTATATTTATGAGACTTATGACGTAGGTACTAATTCTTAACCGAATGGTTATAAGTACCTAGTTCTGTAAAACAGTGGGGTGGGAAAATCAAAATGTACAGTTTTCAGGAATTTTTTCTTTACTTAAAAAGACCTTTATCAAATATTTAAACATACCTATAGTTATACCTATTTCTAGCTAGTTTTAAGGCTTAACAACATATGGATCTATCCTTGAACCGGATTAAGTTAACCAGGATAATTACCTATCTTACCATACACGTTCCGCTTACTGTCAAATCTATTCTTAAAAGATTCGACAAATATTGGTATTTAATTTCCTCCCCAATACTGGCCGCGTATTTGTACAGATACATTCGGTATTCTTCAGTGGAAATCCTAAAAAAGGTCAGCCGGCGGAAGGCGGGTTATTACTTACTGTTCTGAGAAATATTTACATTTTATGCCGCCCGTTACGCTCCGCCAAACACCGATACAAAACGTTTAATGGACTGGGCCTTCTATCTTGAATTATTTATTTTATACAGTAAAAATCTTTACTTATTGATCCTACGTTTTTTGGTACTTACTCATAAATCTCTTCTAGCGTATGGGTTGCTAACTGGGAAGCTCGGAAAAGTCAAACTCGGAACGCTGAAACGCGTTGAAACGTCTTTCAAATCATGCAAATAGACAATCATTTAAGCATCCAATATTGTTACCAAACTGGAATATCTACACTCAGTGATTTTATCATGCTTGATATAAAGATATAAATAAATATGCGCCTCACACACAAACTAACTCCTGAAAGTTAGCTTTCAAAGCACAGCTTATCGTATCGACGAAAGTATTTAATAAACAACAAACGTCAATCTACAAAAAAAACCATCATTTGTACTATCAACTTACGCACCGCAATAGTTATCTACTTAAAAATACAACGACAATAACAAATACTGTTTTGAACAACAACGCGAATAATGGTAATCATATTGAATGTTTCACAGAGTTATACCTTTACACTGCGAACGTCGTCTAAGTGGCGACGCGCTGGAACGAAAATACTGCAAATAGTCATAATATTTAGGGTTCCGTGGTGAGACGAAAAGGACGCCAAGTCTCATCTTCTGACTCTAGGTACCAAAAATCTGCTGTTTATCATGTTACACATACGAGATTACTGACTCTACAAAAGTAAAAAACTCAGTATCGCAAATTCCGGTGGCATTTTAACTCATTTTCTAAGTTAAAACTAGAGGCAAAACTTAATAAAATATTGTGAACGGTAACTGTAAGGAACTCTGTTACTCAGCACGGCGCGCCACCCACTTGTTAGGTTTTTATTTTTAAACCCCGCACAACACAGACAGGCGCAAGAGCAGTTTTAATTGCATTTAAAATCTAATTATTCCTCCCTGCTCCTTTAGCGGCTCGTATGTTAATTATTTGCGAAAGACCGCGCGCGAATTATCGTCCACCTAATTGTGGCACACTACGCTCGCAGAGCGGTTTTTAATTCACTGGAAAATGGTAATGTCCAGATTTTCTATAACCATAAACGTTAACGTCCATTTTGGTGTGTTTCAAACCTGTTATTTCACTGTAATGATTTTCTGCCATACGGTTAAAGTAAATATGAAAATTATGTTCAGTCACGAGTTCACGACTGACGCGGCGCCATTGCCCCCAGCATTGCAGAGTGAGCTGATTTTTCAGTATTACTCCCAAGATGTCCCTAATGTAAGTAGATGTTCCAAGGTAAAGTTATTGCGACATTTCTTTGAGAGCACGTGTGATTTTGCGAAAGCAGAGTTTCACTTTCGAAACTAAGCAGAAAAAATGAGTGGCGAGGCGGGATATCAGAGTCGGCCATTTGTACTGGAACTTGACTGAATATGACCATTTAACCTGCGCCGTGGCCTCCAGTTGTTAAAAGCGGGGCATTTTTCAGCGGAGCGAGCGAGCAGCGCAATTTGTGTTACTTGACGTCGCGACGCGGCGCAGCCTGAATACGATCGCAGAATGTGCCCGCTAAATTACGAGAAAACGCTATATATTCCCCGGCGACAGATCGGTCCAACTTTCAAACCAAACATTCCTCTCGACTACCATTTTTATTGACAGAGGAAAATGTGTTCGAGCTCCCCCACTACGTAATACGAGATGAAACATTTTACGGTGCAAACATAACGCTCCCTAATTCCTAAATACAGTAGAACGCCGATTATCCGAATTAATTGGGACCGGGGTCGATTCGGATAATCGAAAATTCGGATAATCGGACATAGACTGGTAATAAAGAAAAAGCGTGTTAAAAAGTAACTGTCACACAAAGAATAAACTTTATTAACTGTGTTTACAGTTTTACAATAGCGTTCAGTTGAAATATATCTGAATTCCAGCGACTTCTAACTTGTTACAACAAAACTAAACAAAAATTACTAGCTTTTAATTTTTTATATTACGCTTAGGATCGATTCGGATAATTGGCGATTCGGTTAATCGGCGTTCGGATAATCGGCGTTCTACTGTACTTTCTTTGCAGAAAAACTTCCTCGTCAGTTGGGCTTGTTTACGAACAAAGAGCAAAGTTCGACAAGTAAACTAGAACTGCTGACGCATTAGGACTTCTTCTTGGTCTCTTGAGCGTTTCGTGTTTGTCTCCTCAATTTAGTGAGATAGAATAGTTATAAAGATAAATTAAAAACAGAAGAAAAGCTCATTGTTTAAGGCTCTCAGTCTGCTCGCTGATTGAACAAATTGGCTGTTATATAACAAATAAATAGTAATAGGGAAGTAATTCGCGTGCATTGGAAATAAAACACGAAACAGACAAACGCTTAAAATTAAATTAATTAGATAGTATCGTAAAAACATGTAACAAAAAGTTCTTTTAAATATAAAGTGGTTATTTGTCATTGCATGTAGAACCTTAACCGCACTTAAAAGCCATATTATTCCTGCGTCGACCGCATCTTTTCTGGACCGCCCATTTTGTAGGAGCCCATTTTTCACAAGCAGCAAAGGAATGTGATTTGTATGTTCCCGCCACGGCTCATCTGCTTACGTTAACTGCGGCGCTTTGGACGTACGAACTTCGTATCTGCGTCATTACTCACATCCCCGATAATACTTCAAAGTTTAAAAGAACCATCCACTTTCAACTTTGAATTATAGCAAACTCATTTTCTTAAAAGCAAACCCGAGCCTTCGTTTTACCTACGAGCAGTCGGCGGGAAGATATTGGTTTCGCTTTTAAACGAAGTCAAAAGTAACTGCGACATCAGACAAATTGTGTTGAATGCAATTTATTGCGGGTAAAGACGGCTTCGGGGTCTCGTCTGCCGCAGCCTACTGCCATTGAGACTTTGATACACCCTCGATCCTCGATTGAGTTCTGCCGAAGGGTCAGGTAATTGATTAATGTTCTTTATTGTGACTTGAGTCGAGTTCGCCCCGATCAGTAACGATCTGACTCGCTAATTGCTTATTGGAATTGTAAGGCCGACGTAATCCCGCGGAGGTGGATGCGTTGGTCCGCGTGGGAGATGATTAATTCACATTGAACCATAACGTCTATTGAACCCGCGAGGTCGGGGTTCGACGCCCGGCAGCATCACGCCGATTTGCATGTTACCATCGTGATTTAATGCTCTCCTTGTTTCTTGGAATCGTGACGAACTGATTTCGTTGCATGACGTTGACGATGTTTCTGTGATTTTTAATTTGCACTCGCAGACATTGGCTATGGTGGCCATTACAAGCTGACACGAGAATCATGCAATTTCATGACTGACGTATGCATAAAGTTGATTCTCTTCATCTATCAGTCATGAACTTATGACGAATAGATCATTCGCATGAGCGTCAGCTGCCTTTGGGAAAGGAATTCATGTCTAAGGTGTTAAAAAAGGTAGTTGCATGCATATGTGCGGTCGCGAGGCGTGTGAGCGCCGGAGTGGAACGCCCTGGATCGTTCGCGGTTGTTGGCGTCTGATTAAATCTGTCGAGCGGTCACCGCACGACCTCCGCTCGCCGCTACACTCCGGACCGAATCGCTCCCTCACTTAAATCGGACACGGTTCATTTGACGGAGATGTAGAGCCAGCTTAGAAAATATTTTTAAGGCCGAACCAAGGTGATTTGAAATACAAGATAAAATAACAGACAGAAACGGTGACTCAAACTCAGCCAGATTGCAACATGAAGGAGCGTGACATAACATTGCCATGACGTTCAAACCACGCAAAGTTATCGTGAAAGTTTTACAATGCTCCTAACGGTTTTAGAACGTCTCCGTGCGACTATTTTCAGAGAGTACAAACATTTGCTGACGTAACAACCCCGCCGCACTTACGAAACTTGGGAATTAACCACTATCGCGGACAAAGTTGCAGCTGAAAAATATTTTCATAAAACCGCGAGTGCTGCAATAAACTGTGGGACGGAGCCCCCGCGGCGGCCGTCGCGAACTATCTCCGTAAACTTGCTAATTACCATACCCACGAGTACCTACGCCCGATCCGTGTTTAAACTGTTCAAACCGTCCCGAAGCTCGCAGTCGCAGAGGTCTTCGGAGGTTCAAGGAAGAAAATTTATTTCGGTCACACCGAATCGATAAAGTTCCATTCATTGACAGATTGCGGGAATACCCAGTGCCAAGGGACAAAAAAAGGTTAGGTTACAATTAAACTTTTTTACGTTTCAAAAGTTATGTTTTCCTACTACTGTCACGGGCTGTTTTGATTTGAATGAAACGTTTTTGAATAAAGTTTATGTTGTACTTAATATTCGGAGTAAACAATATCAAACTTGTGTCCCGCTCTAGTGTCAACCAAACACGATAACATGTATTAAGCTTTGTAAACAACCTCCCGATAAATCTAGGGCATGGCGACACTACAAAACCCCGAGCCTAGCAAAAATGGCGAAACAATTTATTCAATTGTCGTATTGAAAAAAAGCCGCCGTTGTATTTCGGAAAGGAAGGGGAACGGAACGGAGTGGTGCGTAAACGCAAATTTTGCCGAATTTCGTTATTATTTGGCACCGGCGAAGATCTGCGATAACGCGAGGGGATGCTCTGAAAAATCTAATAAAACGGAGTGCGCGTGCGAGATTGGAAATATCGCTTAATGCCAGGCGCGACACGGGAATGGATGTTATTTATTTATTAATATTCCTTATGCAATCACTTGGAATTGGCTGAAAAGTACCTTTAAGTTTTCGCATAGACTTAGCAGTTAACTAATCGAATCCATCACTGAACAAGAGATACCGTTTTTCATACAGGTGGGTTAAATGTTAAACAAAATGAGCTGCTATTATATTTGATGTTTTTGATAAATGTTGCTCAATATATAACAGTTATTTATGCAAAAATGGTGTCCCGAATAAAGAAAGATTCAGGCGGCCTACAAAAGGTTCTTACCGTTCATCATTTCGCTCCGAATATATTAGAGTTTTATATACAGTCCCGGCGGGATACATACTGAGACTCCGCAAACTATAGTACATAAGCGAATATATTGTTTGAAAAGATAAAATACAAATATCACTTTACTACTTGCTTTGAAACAGTTAAGTTCAAATCTTTGTGATCAAATCTCTTATTTTCTGGCATATTGATATTCAAGTATTGGGAGAAATTGACGTATATTTTGTGAAAAGCTTTGATTTTATTGAGACCATCTTTTACGAATACGCTCTACGTCAATGTAGAGTTGAGCCAAATAAATAGTTTGCTTATAAGACATAACTTAAATAAAGGTTTGAGAAACTGTGGTTATGTAAGTAACATTAAAGCCAAGGAATATTTCACACGTTATATACGAAGGTTAAGCCAAATAACGTCCATTGAGCCATAAAGTAAAAAATTGACTGAGCGTAAAAATGATCACGACGCATTTTGGCATCAAAGAGATGCGATTTACAAACCGGAATTTTGTGGTTCACAAATAAAAACGTGACATGGTGCTGTGGTGAGGATATACCACGATATTATTTTGTGCTCAGAAGGTGTTCAGGGGTTTTCAGCTTTCTTTAAAAAAATAACTAGCCTATAAGCTATAAATATTCTATAGTCTATGTTCGTTCATTGTTCATTAATGTTCATCAGGCATACCTAATGTACTTAGGATTCTAATGGTGAAAGATTTTTTTAACCGGTCCAATAATTTCGAAGCCTATTTAATTTAAACAAATAAAGCTTTCTTCTTCATAATATTAGGGTAGAAAATCAAAAATATTGAGTTTTAGGCGAGACTACGAAATTCGTGGAAAAAGCTCCAATTTCAATCATATTTTTAGCCAGACTGACCTTTATAAAATTAAGTACTCAAATTAATTATAATTAAGCCAATTATTGATCAATTAATGGATTCAATTAATTGTTAATATCGCCCTTGCTGAATTTGAAGGCTCTTTAATAAAATGTCTTGATAGTGAATTACTGAGAAAATTTTACACAGTTTTATCTATTTTTCATCTTATTGGGAATACATTATTTACTTTTTACTTATTTTATCACAGTTTTTATATTAGCCTAATGTTTCAATTGTAATTCGCATAAGTTTTCTTTGTATTAACAGTTTGGTAAATAAAATAGCCTTCATTATCGATCATTTATTTGCTATAGTCAACAACTTTTTTTTTTTATGCATGACAAGGCAGGTATTTGACCACAATCGCACCTGATATTCCTGAATTGAACTTTATTCCTTTTGAAATCAGTTGAGGAAATCCGTCATTTTTGTTTTATGTGGTGAAGATATTATAATAAACAACATACAGTTAATTTCATTTTAGTTGTACAAAAATAAATTAACTGTATGTTGTTCCACGATGAAATTATTTTTATTTCAAACCAGCCGTGCGGATTGATTTGCACTTTTATTTATTTTCATAACAAAAGCGACATTTTGGGTTATTTTAACATTAACAGGTCATTCGTGCGTTTGTTTATTATATTCTGACCAATCACTACTAATTACCATAATTAGCCGACGTTTCATTAATAATTCTATTCATTGGACGCGGATTAGCTTTCGCTTTAATTTGCAATGGTACTGACTGATTAAGCCATACGTAAATATTGGTCGCTTGTTTCATGGAATTGGGATTAAAAGGTAAACTTTGGTATTAGGTTTTGAATATACAAATATGACAATATTTAGGTATGAATTCATTATTTATTAGATTTCTATCTAAATGGGTTTCCTAGTTAGTCGTTATTACACGGTTGGAGAGAGGATAGAGAGAGCGACNAAACGAGTGAGAAATTTGTAGAAAAACAGTAGTACAAATTTTTACTGCCATTAATTCAACTTTTAGTTAGCGCTCACACATATTTTAACTGGATATTAACAAACAGTGCATACTGCAAATACTTTTTCTGTTTAACTCGGCCTCAGTTACGCCTTTAAAAACAATATAAGCGCAATGGAATTTAACTCAAAAAGAATAACTTCGGGTTGTTAGTTATATTATAACTAACGAGCACGATCACTTACAGGCGCTAGGTAAAAGACTTGGCCTATATAAACCCAAAGTTCAAAGGCCACCTTTCAACTAAGTATAACCCGCAAACGGTCCGAAATGATTCGGCAGCGCACGTCAGCCGCATATTTATGAGGGTTAGTTCCTCCAAGAGTGAGCCCTGAATATTCTCTGGTCTCGTATGCATACTTTGTAAAAAAACTCGGTGAGAGGCAAACATAAAGGCGGGAATTGGTCCCGCGACGCGGCTTCGCGCGGACGACGCCTCCTGATAGGGTTATCACTAGCAAATGGCTAATATCGTAAATTACCGTATCGGGGCGACGAGTTTCAAAAATTAGGCAACAGTGTTCAAAGCAACTCTGTCCTTCACGTAGAACGAATTTGGTGAAGGATGGGACCTATGAGAAGAACACAGGTTTTGTCACAAAAATACATTTTAAAGATGGGTGAACATGACTACTAATGGGTTTTTATGAGAAACTTATCTTTTCATAAGTACTTACCTACTTATACGTTGCTGTGTAAAAACTTTATCATACTTTTGTTATTAAGTTAAAGTGATATCTGGAAATGCTTTCCTAAATTATCACACAGTAAAGAGGTTTAAGTTAAATGTAAGCTAACGATAATACCCGAGATTACTGTGAATGATACTATCACACTAAATAAAATTTCACTTTGTGTTACAAATAAACAACTGTTGTTAGTAGGCAGCCCTACACACGCCCTCTAAGGCTTTATAAAACTTGTAAAAGTGGTCTTTACACAAACAACTTCGTCTCTAGATTCGGGCAATTTAATTGAATCAATAATTAATTAAGATTTGGGTATTACATTACGTATCTTTAAGAAATAGAGACACAAAAATAAAAATAGACTTCTCTAGACCTATAGAGACTAGCTTAGGTATTAATAAATACAATATAAACGTGTATTTTATTGCGATCTCAAGAACAAAATGAGAGAATAAATTTAGACACATTCAAGTTAATAAAATAAAAAGGTCATGAGTTCAGTTTCTGCTAACATGAGAGAGGTCTCATCTCTAGAGATTGATTGGACGTATTTGTAATGGATTTGGAGGCCTATTTTCTTTTTCTCAATAAAAGATAAAACAATTGGAAAAATATTTCAAATTGTCTCTAATTTTTTAGTTCTTTGTCTCTTTGAAAATTAAACGTCGTATAAAATAAAGAAACCATTAATCATTAAATATCCTTCGCTTCATTAGACACAAGCTTTGAGTCCTGAAGATTGAAAAGCCTTTGTTCTCTTCTAAGCTGTTCTAAAACTATCGCAAAACGTTACGTAATTGTTGATTAGGAGTTCGTGAGCGCGTTAGTAAATTCACTTAAGCTTTGTTTAGCTTCAAACGTCTCTTCGGCTACATTAAACTGTTTTAACGTTTTTAATTTAAAATGTATTTCTCTTTCTTTGATTACTTGGAATTCTTTTAAAATTTATAAACTCTTATTAGCATCAGAATTCGCGAAACTTAAATCATAATTTATCATACAAACAATTTATTCATAGGATGAGACTTTTGCTACGAGTATTAAATACATTTTCACTTTCTCGCAAATGTCGATTTTGCTGTGATAAAAGGAAACAATACTGAATTTCATTAAAGCAGTTAGTTATATGTATTTTGTTTCAGCTTTTATGAATAAGGGGTTAAATATTTTATGCTTCATTTTGGAATCGAGATTTTAACCTCCTCGGAACTGGGATATATTGGAAAACCAATTGTAGCCTGTGCTATGTACTACACAACCTACACATAGGAACATATACCATTTTCTATAATAAATGTATGTGCAGGTGTTGCGTCGCAAGCAAACATTGTAACAACACAGCTGCTGCGAACACTTGTATTGACGATTCAATGAGAAAGGAATGTTGTGCTATATGTAGCACATAGCTGATTAAAGTGGGCTGTACAAATATTGCCGTTAAACATAGTTGTATATAGTGTATTTCTGTGAAATAAATGAATTTGAATTTGTTCATTGAATTCCAATTACATTTACATTTATTGATCTATCCCCAAACTTGCTTACTTGCTTTGAATTTTCTTCATTATAAGTAACTTGAAAAATATTATCTTTTTCAAGTTTTTGTAACTAAAAGTCGTATTTCCTTCTCTAAGGTCTCTACACTAACATTCTGATACGTAACATACTATTTTTAGTAAGTTTCATATTAGAATGGATACTGGAGGCATACTTCAGGTACCTATGCACTTTCAAACATTAAAGATCTCATCAAGTTTCACTCCCCATATTAAAGTAGGTACAGGTACGATTACTTCATTACCACCAAAATAGGGTGTATCACCTCGATTCGACGTTAGTGGCAGGAACAAAATGACACGGGGAGGTTGTTTGTCCCAGCAATTAATTACCCGATGGAGATAAGGCCACCAGATTTACGTCCCTCGGAATGGGCCCGGTGACGCGTGACGTCATGTGGGCCCCGACCAAACTTGGAGGGGTCGGAATTGCCCCGTGCCCCCGTGTGTCCTATTTTAGAATCAATTGTAGGTGTGTCAACTTCCCAATAAGGTAGTAGGTAATCGTAATTTGAACATGTTATCTGCTAATTAATTAAATCCCTCTACGTTGGACATGGGTCTATACTTTGATATGCTATTTTAAGGTTCCAAGTTCTATTTATTCTACACGCTCGATCGTAGTGACAAATAAAAATTTACGCCAGGTAAAAGCCCGCTTCTTGACAAAGGGAGGCTTCACTTAATAAATGTCTCTTAAAAATCTTGTTTACCAATGTAAATATTATTTACTGTGAGTGATACAAAATGAAATGTGTTTTTCTTTTCTGTAACTTCTACAACATTATTTAGACCTAGTCCCTGGAAATATGTATTTACCATTTACTCAAACTAACATTTCAAAGAATCGATTATATGTTGCTATCTACGAGCTTGTCAACATAACAAATTAAAGAAGAATACGTCATACTACGTTATTTTGTCCATAATTTAGCTATTAGCTGTGACGATATTTAGGCCTTGGCTAAATACACCATTATTAGAATAGTGTTGAGGCATTGTCACGTAATCACGAGGACGTGCACGCCTCGTAGAACGTATTCAGTATTGATGACCACTCAATTTTTTCCATTGACGCTAATCCAAAGTAAAATATTTAAAGACTGCTTTCAGACCGAACACGATTTGTTAAAAACGACATTGACAAGTTTATAGCTTATAAGTCAAAGGACTCGATTTGGAGTTTAAAGATACATTGATAAGTATAAAGTTTAAAATGTTAGTCAACTTAATTGTAGCGTAATTTTATCTGTGTTTAATTGAACACAGATAAAGTAATTACTGAGGTCACAAGCTTAGGTTTGCTTAGTAGGTACTCGTAATTCTAGAGTACAGACAATGATATTATTATACATATGTATGATCTTCTATGTTTCATTAAAAGTTAAAACACACTTATACATACATATAAAACTTTTCTACCTACCTACTTCATATTATTTACATAATCATCTTTATCCACCTGTCATTTAGTATGATTATTCCCCGCTGTCAGAGGCAGCGCTCCCGCACGGTAATATTATCATACAGTATTGTAACTTCATATAAACGGACGAAACGCGAGCTTTCCTTCGAAATTCAAATCTCGGTATGCGCTCGACATGCAAAAGTCGGGGGTGTCGCGAATGTGCCACAGCAATAAACGGACGATGTGTTGTTTTTGAAACAGTAAGTGTTTTTTTTTATAAAAATATTTACAAGTACCTATTTATACAGGGTGTATGATGATATCAATTTTCTGACTTCACCATACCATTTATATGCACATGTTAAAATGGGCTAGTGTCCACTTGTAAACGCATTTACCTAACATTCTGTATAATATATCAAGCATTTTGTACGCCTTTAGTCGAGGCGCATACATTTTCGGTCGCAAATTCATAAGATTTGTTACTAAATCTTAACACAAATATATTTTTTTAATTAAATCTACTAATCACAAAACAACAAGCATTATCCTATTACATTCACAAAGTATTTTGTTTGTCAAAATAAAATAAAAAATTACAATCGCAAAATACATCCACAAAACTAGATAGAAATTCTAAGTAGGCAGATGTAATAAAAATAGGGTCTGCAAGTGGGCAGCCCTATCGCATGTTGTCATACGGTGACATACCGCGCGGTTGTTGACATTTATTTCAAAAATATGGCCGAGTTGGAATACTGTATAGATAGTATTACCGTGGCTCCCGGTTGCGTATTGGTACGTCAACGCGGTCGGCACGTGCCAATCAGGGCTATTAGGATTCCGCGGTGAAGCGGTTTGTGTGGTGTAGATGGATGTAGACTTCAAAGGTGTGAAAGAAGTTTAACGGCCAAATAATAAGCTGTTTTCCTAATAAAGAAAATAAAAATAAAAAAGTTTTAAGTATTTGGTTGTAAAAAAATGTTGTATCTTTGTTTCATTGAAATTGGTCGATATAATTTTTTCTCTTTTTCAGGATAATTGAACTTTTTAGATAGTGATGAAAAAAAAATGCCTCTAATTGTGATTTTTTCACCAGTCCAAAGTATGCCCACAAAGAACGCGAAAGGAAAGTATTTATTTTGAAAAAGGAGTCTTAAAAACAGTTTTTTTTACAAAATGCACTTTGAAATGTAGAGCAACGCGTTAAAATTATTACGAAAAACCATGCAGCGTATCGAAAACTTTCCCACTTTTTAGCGGTATATGGAATCCTAAAAACGAATAAAACTTGTCCTTGGCTGCTAGGAATACTTTATTCGTTTCCCCAAACTCCATATACGGAGGGTATTTGATTTTTCGCCGGTAAGTAAGCCGCGGACGTGATGGGTAAAATAACATTCGACGCTTGTAGATCGCTGTGTGTATTTACCTACATTTTTTTGCTGTGAAATTTAAAGCCGATGCACCCTCTGTAGTTGCTTTGCCTTTGGTATTTAGAGCAGAGCAATCCGGTGCTTTACAAAAAGAATTGGAGCGCTGCAAAGCCCGGGGTGTTATTAAACATAACAAATTCGCAGTTTTTGGAATGTGATTGTTAAATAAAGAAATAATTTGAACCCAATACCTACATCACATTAAACTAACTATACATCTATACTAATATTATAAAGCTGAAGACTGGTCCGATTTGATAGCCTATTTATCGAGGAATTGAAGTGGCGTGCTAGTATTTTTATAAAATGGCATCTATCGGAACTAGGTATACCTATATGCCAATTGTTTCGTCTGGTATGCCATTTTCCGTACACTCTTAATTGGAAAAAAATGGATGAAATTATTTAGTACGTAAACTTATCATTGATCCTGTAAGTACGATCCACAATCATCTACTACTACGTGTCTGTGGCTCTGTCGGATAAACTTTGTGTTGACACATAAAACTGCGCCGGGAGCTCGAAACTCTGTGTTTATTTATAACTTTAACCTTTCCTGAACAAGCCTCCGTTTCAGAACATTTATTCAAGTGCGAGTATCTCCTTAAACTTTAAGATAACAGGAAATGTTTTTTGTTGATGTTAAAAATAAAATTCATGTTACACTCATCATATGTTACAATCATATCAGTGCATTTCGTTATTATTCTTTCATTAGCTCCCCATTTTGTATTGATAAAAAAATGCACATTTGATTTTTCAAACGGTTCGGGAGTTTGTTCTCTACATACAAAATCTGCTCTACCATATTTCTATATCTCTTCTTTAGCTACGCTTACGAGTTTCATATCCATTCGTTAGTTCGTTCGTTTCAGCCAATTGACGTCCACTGCTGAACAAAGGCCCTCCATCAAGATTTTATATCTATTAGTATAGATTTCTCCTCGCTAACGAAGTGTCCCCATAAACCGGGGGTAGATTGACTTTGCGCGGTAGGCTCAGATTATGAATCACGACCGAGTCTAGGCCACTTTGCAAGTTCAAAGCTTTGCCGCAATAAATGCACCTGGAAAAACTCCTAGTCTTTGTGCCTACAATCGAGCGTTTAATTCCAGCTCAGTTCAAAGTGCCTCTCCGGGAATATTGTATTTATACAATAAATCTGGTCTGTTCCTTGAGTTGCTCTTACTGATTCTGGGAAGTTCTCAACGCTACAGGTATTTAGAGGTTAAATAAGGATTTTGCTCAAGTTGGTTTGTAATTCTTCCAAAAATATTATCTTTTACGTTGCCATGACAATTTGACCTTCCACAAGGAGCTAAAACTAAAGGGAATGCGGGAACAATTTAAGTAATTTATTAGCAGCTTGCTATTCGGAGAACTTTCAATGGTGGCGTTGTGTGGTAGAGTTGTGGATTTTTTCTTCTAAAAGTTTGATTCATATTTCATAAACTCACAATTTAAAAAAAGAATACAATTTCATTGCTCGTTTTATATTGCTCACAATGATAGTTATGATGTAACTGGATCTAAAAATGATAAAACCCAATGTATCCAATAAATGTAGAGCTCGGCATGAAATTCCGTGCTCAAATTCATTTTGGTTGGAATCAATTCTACTAAAACATAGCATGCATACTCGTAGGTATGTTGAAAAATGGCCAAGTTTAATCACCAAAAATACTGAAACTTACTGAAGAACTTTAAAATACTGAAGTACTTTTGATCGAATAAGTATAATAGTTACAATTTATTTAACTTACCTTATAAAAGCGAATTAGAATTTTTAGGCTATTTTCATGTAGGCTGTCTTTATCGAAATCTAGAGTATACTCAATACCTTACATCACATCATACTAATTATGTACCTACTTAGAAAACCTTTTTGCATAGAGCGCCCGCTCTATAAATGAAATAAATCCTGTAGTTTCATTCGTGTAACAGTCGGTTCGACATTCGTATTAAAACTGACGTAGTTTATTTATCGACAGGGGCATGGGCGTCCAAGCAAACAAAGAATTCACATTCATTAAGGCTGCACCGCTTAAACTTGGCGAGTGCGCTGCCGTGCGCACGAAAATAAAAACCACAAAGCCGATCGCTGTGGAAGACTCAAAACAAACGTGCTGTGATTAATTGGCAACTACCCCCGTTGATTTATGGAATGAATAGCATTTTCCCCGTAGACACATAAAGTAATAGACGCCGTAAAGGTTTCCGATTCTGTATAATCTCTGGGTTCTCCAGATTTTCACAAAATATCTTGTAAAAACGTTTGGCTTTCGTTAAACCTGCACCATTTCTTGTCTTTGTTAATAACAAATTAATGAATATACACTTGTCGACACTAACTAAATATTTGTATTTTGATAATGACTAATTAATATTAACGATCAATAAAACTAATTAATCAATAAAATAATTCATAATAATTACAGTATTATTTCTGGACTCTACAATTAATCAGTTATTATTACTAGGAAGTAGGTAGGTACTCGCAGGCGCTGACAGCAAGATGTGTTAACGACTTTTTAAAGGAAATAATAGTCATTATTAAAAAAAGCATATTAATTAACATTGAAACAGCACATTGCCCACAGCTTCGTCCGCATAAACTTCAATTTGCCATAGAAAGGCCGATTTACTTGAAAGTTATCGTTGTAATTTGGTCAATTAATGCATCATGCGTCGGCCGTTTGGTGTAGTGGTTCAGAACGGACTACTATGCCGAGAGGTTCCGGGTTCGATTCCCGGCCGGGCAGAAATTGAAATGATGAATTTTAATTTCAGTGACGGGTCTGGGTGTTACTATGTATAATATGTATGTATTTAAAAAAACAGTATATAAGTAGTATATCCGTTAAGCTAGCACCCATAACACAAGCATATTAATTGCTTACTTTGGGGCTAGATGGCGCTGTGTGAGATTGTCCAAAGATATATATATGTCCAAAGATATATCATCTTTTAATATATCTTACACTTATTCGGGTGTAGGTATAAACAATTATACCTGGAATGTGTCATCGAAATCCGTTCTGTAGTTTTTGTGTGAAAGAGCCATTTATTTTCCATTCATCCATCCATTCCTCACTCACACTTACCTATTCGTATATTATTAGAAGGAAATGGGATTTTCGCAAAGCGGCGTCTATGAATTGTCAAGCCAAGTTACCCCGCACGCCGTAAATCATAGGCGAAATTTATTTCGCAAAAAATCCGGATTATGATTGAAAAATAGCGGCTCGCACTATTCACTGGAATTAAAACGGTTTTTGAATAGAAATGGATTGAACCGGTGTTTACTTACTGATCTGCCAGTTTCGGAACTGAAATGCTGAATTGGGTTTTTAACTTTCATGCTGATTTATATTTAAACGAGGATAGGGTTTACACTAACAGATATTAAATTTAACTTTGTTTTTCTTTGTTTTGTTATTCCAATCAGAAATCTGTTTACGAATAAATCTGCATTTAATTCTGGCCTTCGAGTACATAATAATTACATACAATACATGAAAACTGACAATCTATACCTACTATGTATACTTAATATTATAAATGCGAAAGTAACTCTGTCTGTCTGTCTGTTTTGCTTTCACGCCTAAACCACTGAACCGATTTTGATTAAATTTGGCATAGATATAGTTTGAGTCCCGGGAAAGGACATAGGATAGTTTTTAACCCGGTTTTTGAAACAGGGACGCGCGCGATAAAGTTTTTCTGTGACAGACAAAATTCCACGCGGGCGAAGCCGCGGGCGGAAAGCTAGTTATGTAATAAAAGCTGCGTATAATCGGTTGTTTTCTATAAGGAAAATGACTAATAGAATAGGCAAGCACAGATTAAGGCCCATATCTTGTGTAATTGACTTGCTAGCCCCTTTTTATCCGTGGCTTTCCTCCCCATAACCTTGGCTATGGGAATAAGATTTAGTTCAGGATGATAGAAACCAATATACATATGCATTGCTAGTTAACTTTTTACGTTATAATTACTTTTTCCGTTATAATTATAAGTAATTGTTGACAAGATTGATTACTAACTTATGAATGATTATTTTTTGTTGCAGGTAAAATCCGATGGTCTCTTCACTCTTGGAGTACACAATAAATAATAATGGTAATTAATCAACAGATCTCATTAATACAAATGTAAGTGGACATCATAATTATCTACTTAGGTTTCTCAAAATAAAATGTACAGGCTCATCTTTATCACTTAATATGTTAAGTGAACTTAACAGTAAATTAGGCTGTTGAAAATGCAAATGAATCTGTTTTCTATGTAGGACGAGCATCTAAAAGTTGGGTGAAAATGTATCAAACGCCACCAATTCCTGTTAATGGTCAACCGTACTAATCTCTTCGGGAGGCGCGCCCTAAACAAATAACAATGGATCGTTACGTATAATAAACACACTGTACCTCTAGCACGAAAAAATTACTTCGAATTGTTTGCGTATTCGAATCGCCATCGAAAGATTAGTATTATTGTAACGAGGACTATAAAACAATAGCAATAGTATCGAGATCGAATAGGCAACGTGACGTACAGTGAAGTTAGTATGAGAAATGGTAGCACGAAACTAATTTTGACAATCGAGATCGTTACGTTATCGTTGAATTCGAAGGCCCCGTATCGAATATTGTATCACCGTCAATGTTGTATTGAGAAGGTTGCGTACCTACACAAACGATTCGAAGACGAAAGTTTTTCGTTCTAAAGGTACAGAATGGCTTTATTTTGTCGGTGAAATTATTGAAATAGCGTGCATACTGGCGCTGCTTTGGGTACCCTCGTAATCGGATTTGGTTACCTACCGGTCATTTAATTATGCGGCCGAAATTTTAACGGAATTCGAGGTGTTGTAATTAACAACGTAATGAACTTGAAATATCAGCGACCCTTGGACAATGGTCGTTCGTCTATTGCTTCTGTCTCTAAGTTTAATCGTTACTGCATATTTTATTTCTCTTTTTTTTGGGATATGAGAGCGAGAGGAAAAGATAAAGTCGCTAATAATATAGAAATCGGTATGCAGATAGTTCCGCTTTATTTTAATCTTCAATCTGAATTAATATTGTTAAACAATTAATTAATTGTCCGAATATATATGATAATAAGGCATATAAACGTCCAATTAGCTCATTGATTGACCATTATTAACATGAAATTGAAGTATATTATGTACAGTCCACAACACATAAAACTACATATCTATTGTAAAATCGCTCTTATGATGAACTACATAGATGCTACATGCTTTCTTTGATGTTCCGTTGCTGTACTGTAATAGACGAATAGTAATTCCGAAGTTTGATTCAGGAAGTATTAGTATTATTTATTCACTGTAACTCAACAAGTAATAATTAATACTTAATAATACAGTGACAATCAATTCCTGACTACTAACAGTTCCTAAGTATAACAATGATAGACAGTTGAAATTTTTACACGTATAAAAAAAAGTCGCTCCCGCTGTCTGTTCGCTTAGATCTTTTAAACTACGCAACGGATTTTTTATCAATAGAGTGAGTGATTCAAAAGGAAGGTTTATCATGATACGTCGCACCCGTACGAAGCCGGGGTGGGACGCTAGTATTATAATAAGGTACTGCTACTCGTTTCTAGTTTCAACAGGAGTAAAGCGGAACAATCCACTCGAGTGGAAATAATAAATTATTATAAATCCCGGTATCCTGCTGTATAGATGTAGGCCATGTTAGGGGACAGCCGAGTGTCCGGGATGGCCGTGATTAAACGGCGGCACAAATGACGGACGCGTGTAATTAGCCGGCACATCAATCACTCGTATCTAACGTCCGAAGTGTCCGAACTGATTCACTTCGGACGGTTTCGGACTCCTTATCCTTTGTAACACTTATCGGTTGGGTTATTCGGACAGGGACAAGTGTTACCCGTACTGGGTTAACAAATCTTCATTGATATAAAATATTTTTTCCAAATTCGAATAATAATTTAATTCTTCGAAACATTTGCGAATATTTGTTTTTATTTTCATTCCTTTTTGTCGATACTCAGCATTTCGTAATGTCAACAATAAGTTATAAATAAAATTATTGTTTTAATGATAATTAAAATTCATTTTAATAGGATAAAAGACACTTTAAATTACAATATAACTGTCACGATACCACAGAAGTTAGGTAAGATACAGAAATATAAGTACAACCGCCTCTCGACAGCGATTGTGTTTATACTTTATGATAGTGCTTTGTGTCTTTAATGAAAAACCCTTTATTTCTTTGTTATGAGACCCATTGTTTCACGTTTTCGTAAACTGTGTCAAAGTTATAACGCGATTTAAATAGTTCCCGAGTTCTCCGGACTTCATTCCACTTGAATCTTCAACTTGTGAAGTAGGCAAGCTCTTATTGTGTTGCCCAAAACTTCAGAAGAATTCACAGTAACATACAAAAGTTGGGTAAAGAAACAGACCCATACAACACTTATTTTGGGAAAATGTCACTGAAGAGATAAGTAAATATAAAGAAAACTAATAGTTTACTACTTTTAGGCATCATTTGCGGCGTTTTCTTAGCTAAGAGAAAATATCATAATTCTTAGCTAATTTCGTGATCTTTAAGTAGGGCAATAAGGCTCGTTTGATAAAATAAAGATGGTGTAACAAAAATCAACAAGAAAAGCCCTTAGAGAACTTCTTGAAACAACTGTGCGAGAAAGTAAGCAATATCAACAACAATCACAAGTTAAGATTCAATTTAGAATTCAAACACATGTAAAGAATTCTTCTCATGCGATTCAAAGTCGAAAGGCTGTGACAACTTTTTAATAGACAGGCGTCTCTCATCAAGAGGGGAAAGGCTCAAAGTTAGTCACATTTTATAACAATAATGTGCTTGAGCCAATAGCCTCGCGTCACAATCTATACTAATATTATAAAGACGAAGAATCGCGCTAATCTCAGGAACTACTGGTCCTATTTGAATAATTTTGTATTGGATAGCCAATTTATCAAGGAAGGCTTTAGGCTATATAACATCACCCTATAGCCAATAGGAGCTGAGCAGTAAGGAAAAATGTTGCGATACGAGAAATAAGTTTTCACGCGTATGAAGTCACGTGCACAGCTATTCTATTATATTATTGTATGTAATTCTACGAAAAAGGCTCAAAGTTAGTGCAATTTAATAAAATAGTATGTGCTTTCTTCAGCCAGGCGTGTTGCCACATAATATAATTGTACGGGGAATCCCCGCTTCTTGGGCTAAGCCGCGTCCGACTTCAGGAGAGGATATTGCCGTGGGGTTTCAGTGGACGTAGTTAATAACTGCCGGCGAATGGTGGGATCTTGGGAGATTATGTTTTTTTAATCTATTATGAGGTAGGTATTTTCTTTGAAGGATTTTGGTAAAATAATACTTTAATCTAAGTAGTTTTTAAAAATAATGTAATGAGCTCTACTATACAATTGGCTTGTTACTAAAATATTGGCGACGCTTATTTGTTTTTTGACGAACTAAAGCTGTAGCCAGGTGCAGGTTTAATAAGTTGTCTTAGAAGACAATTTTTAGAAGAATAAAAGAAATCGTGACTCACACTGAATATTAAAAATACCTACTCCAATCTACCTCATAACTTAATGAAGTTATGATTCAAGCTTAGAACAAATTGAACAAGCTTTTGCAAATAATTTGCGAATTCAATATCTGGGCTCGTAGCTCATAAACCGTCAACACTCGCCAACTGACCGCTTCACAAACGGAATATGGACATTACCTTAAGGCCGTATATCCACTGGGAACACCATTTATTTATAAACTAGCCCGCCCCTGCTTCGCACAGGTACAATGTATTATACTTACTTGAAAACCTTCCTCTTGAATCACTCTATTCCCAATCTAAACCGCATCAAAATCCGTTGCATAGTTTTAAAGATATAAGCATACCTACATAGGGACAGACAGCGGAAAGCGACTTTGTTTTATACTATGTAATGATAATGATACTGATCACCTAAATGTTACAGCTGAGTAGAGAAAAGGCTTTTTATCTCATATACCATCGACTAGCGTTAAATAAGAAGCAATACTTCACACCTCTATTCAAATTTAATTTGCAGGGTAAGCATGCTACAAGGTCTTATGGGACTTCATCATCACTTGCCATCAGGTGTGATTAGGGTCAAAGGCAGCCTCGATTTTACATAAACAAAGAATAGAAGAATCGGATCCTTAATGAATGACTGGATGGAAATTGAAGGCCAAACTACTTTATCGTCCATGGAAAAATACACATTATTGACCACGACTAAAAAAGTTTCCGTACGATAAAAGGACTCAATTACTTACGTAACCGAAGATTAAAAATTTTAAACTCAAGGTTCTTTTGCATTTATTTATACGCTAACGTTACAGTTCCCAGTACCAGTGAGTACCCACCCTTTGGAGTTCACAACAATTATTTGAATAATGTATACGGCTCCATTTGAATAATTGCTGAGCGTTCGGTGTTGCCAGCATAGGTGGTGTTGCCCGATAAGACATATGAAATAATGCGAAATTACTGAGCTGCTAACTAACGAAGGCAGTTAGATGGACAGATAACGCAGTTGTTCGTTTTACACAAGAATAGAGCCAGTCCTTGAAACTTAAACTATGAGAGAAACATTTATGAAACAAAATGTTTTATCTTTTAACAAAGTAACGTAGAGTTGTAGAGTGTACTCGTATCAATTAGTTATTTTATTTGATTTTCTGCAAGTCGTCCCAAAAGAGAGCTTGTGGATAATACTCTTTCATGCAGAAACTTTGTAATTTATTTAGTTCACCCTTGTGTTTCATTTAATGCTAGCAAGACTCGCGTTAGTCTAGTGCTTATTAAAGACTTACTGTGGAAGATCTTCATTTAATGAGAAATAAGGTAGCTTTAGCGTTCAAAATAAATCCTCAAATAAGTTTTAATCACCCACAATTAATTACCTCTTCTTAATATATGGGAAAGATACATTATTAAAAGCCTACCATGACGTGATATTAGTCAATTTTAATTTTAAAAATACAAGTAGCTAGGTAGTAGTTCTTTGTTAAGGGCTCGGGGAAAACCCGTTTCACGTGTAGAAATTAACAAGGCCAATAAAGATTAAAAGATAACTGCATAATCAACTAAACACCCCATGAGGTGTCCAAATTACTACAATTAATTTTAGAGGTGAGCAGCAGGCAAAATAAAACAGGGTTGTGTATACAGGCTGTTAGGTAAATGGTATATGAGCCGACACTAGCCCATGTTAACGTGGGCATATAAATGATATGGTGTGGTGAAGTCAGAAATATGATATCATTATTTTATTTTATTTTAAAATTTTCATACAAAATACATTTTATAAAATCCGATTTGTATGAAATTTAAAATAATTAAAATGAAGATATTTCTGACTTCACCATACCATTATTTTATATGCCCATGTTAACATGGGCTAGTGTCGGCTCATATACCCATTTACCTAACAGCCTGTATAGGCTGAAATATAAGACGTTTTAAGGGATCTATACCTATATTAAAAAGATAAATGAACCCATAATCAGTTTGTCGTTCGACAGACGACTGGAGAGATTTTTCGTTGGAACGCGCGGAGGTGTTAAGTTGTAATTAATATCGAATACTGCTAAATAGAAAAGGTCTGCTCTACTTAGGTGTTCTTTGATCTGTAATCAAGTCAAGCTCATGAACAATACAGTTATTTATGATGATTATGTTTATGTAACGAGTGCGGTACTTAGACCATCACACCAACATTTTTATTATTATCGCACCATTTAAAATTCATGGTTCACATGCTGTCGGGCTCCTGTGGCCATTATCCATGAGATTAAACCGCGTTTAAACGCACGAACACCTGCCGCAGAAAGAGCGTATAAAACACGCAAACCAACTTTACTAGGAACCCTGTATTTCACTTTTACAACCGACTGTTTAAAATGTGTCGCCTTAAAATAGTACTGTCATAAACTGAGATGGCAAGATACAAGTTAATGAAACCCCTATTCCTGGGAAGCTAAGGGCCAATTTCGGGGAATGTAGAGTGTCACGCCACTAGTGCTGTAGGTGTCCCTTATTGACGCGGGACGCTGTAATTTCTGACATGAACCCCTTAGGGAAGGCTGAATGTCTTCAATATTATTTTTATAACTTTCTCGATATAGAATAGTAGTAAAAATACCCGAACAAAATTTTATAGTTATCTTATCATTTCTTTTTTAAAACATCCTGTTGAACGAAAATTGATAACAGCAAAAAGTTGCGCTTATGTCTAACTTTAGACCTTACACGATGGTTGGATAATAATTTAATTGTGATCCGAAAATAGTCAATAGAAATTGATTTAATAAGATACTATGAACTCAGGTGGCAGTTCTCAACAGTTATTTTAGTCGTAACTACAATCAACAACATATTAGTATGTATTGCATTACCCAACTTTGTGTTTACACTTTTGAAACATAGGTATACAGGGTGTTTCTTGTAAGGTGTCAAGCCGAAGGCAGGTGATAGGTGAGGACTAGACCTTTCGATTTCACCCCCATGTATGTTCTACGATTTTTCATAGTTTAGAAGTTATCGTCAATTTTGTGATTTTTTCAAATTGTATGACCCAGTAGGCTTTAAATTTTTTTATCTTTTTTTTGGGTCGACTTTTCTCAGATTTCTTTTTTTTGACAGATTCCCTATTAATTGCAGATTTTTGAAAAAAATAATCAACTTCCTATCTTTGATGCAAGATACAAAATTTTTGCTAGAAACATAAAAAATATGCTATTAGCGGAACATTCTAAAATTTTCAACTTAAAAGTTAAAAAAAAAAGAAGAAATTCCATAGGTCCAAAATAATTTTAAAAACTGCGCAGTTTTCTGAACTTTCATAATAACACAAAAAAACATGTACTTAATAGGCCATTATTTTCTGTAATCGCTCCACTAAAGTGGTAAGTCGGAGATTCCGTTACATGTTTTTGACTTTCTTAGGACTAACTAATGATTGCAATTCTCTAAGTTTACGTTACTTAGAACACATTTAAAGACAATAACTGAACAGAACATTTTTTTATCCACAACGAGGAATCTCTTGCCCTTCATCTGACCTGATGAAAACTGATGGATGATCAGCGAGCTTCACTCGGAATCCTAAACCACAGAGGAATTGGCTGTCCTAAATAGGTGGCCTTACCACTAGACCACAGTGGTGGTTGTTACTTTACGATTAAATTCGATATAACTACCTACATATTAGAGTGTGAGAGAAAGGGAAAGAGTTTGTGTGTGTGTGTGTGTGTGTGTGTGTGTG